>NC_092639.1:21548598-21632331 GCF_039555335.1 Amphiura filiformis
TAAATAATTTGATAGCGGGTGGATTCCGAAAATCATAACACTAGCTTATTCTTTCTGCTTTTATCCGATATGGATCCGTTTCTTTTGAGTAAGCACTATTGGTTAAGTTTCTTAGAAAACCTGCATGGCTTCCGTAATTTGCGTCGCTGGTCGGGATCTATATCGCAACAAAAGTAACGCATTATTCCGTATATATTTGAAATATACATTAAACATTCAAAAAAATGTTTAAAGATTATGAGACAGTGTCATGAACATCAAAACTATACTAAACGAATTTGCCATCACTGGTACCACTTTTGATCACGGTGGCGTGATTGGTTGCTGACCTGCGCGGCGGCATGATTGGTTACTGATCTGCGCATTTTCGGTCTGGTTGACAGGACGTTATAAAACAAGTCTTTTTAATTCGGACTCGAATTATAACATGAGTTATTTTTAAAGACGAGTTACCAAAGCATATAGGCTGACATAATCATGTATATAACATAAACTGGCTTTAATTTTAATGAAACACTAAATACCATCTCACTTGTAAACAGAAGTGTAATTTAGACATGTATTGCAAGAATGTCAAGCTTTTTATGTGGGTAAGTATAAGTACACATTAGAATTAGAACTGAAAGTGCCCGACTTTATACCCATGTCTTCATCATATCCCATTTGAGAATAAGTCTCGCCTATATCATTAGTTTGTTTACAATCTGATGGTGAATTATTCCATTTTTCAATCTGTATATCGATGTCAGACTTTATAAGGCATGGTATAGCTAGACATCCCAAGAGATCTTCAAGTGTACTTTTTCCTATAGGGTAAGTGTTCATTCCAGTTCAATTGTGTCTTGCACCTCGTAGCGAATGTTGTAACTAAGACATTCAAGAAATATTGGCCTTCCTAAAGGGTACTTGAGTTTCCACATGTGAGAGTAAACTCGCAAAGTTACAGTTCTCTGATAAGATCTTGTACGTATTGTTTTTCTTCTTAACCTAATCACGATACGTAGGATGAAGATTGAAAGTTTACTATAAAACAAAAAGACGCCTATTCATTCCTTCCCCTTTGGTTTAGTAATCAGATCTCCACTATTTTCCCTTTAAAGCTATACTCGCCCTTTCCTATCTATTTGTTCTAGAAAGTTCTGTGGATCATCCTTATACGTGACTTTAAGATGATAACTTAACTTAGAACATAGTCAGCGGGAAACCTGATCGCCTCCTTCTTATGGCTCAATCCATGCACTGGTGAAATTCAGAACTGTACTCCTGCGCGCTAGTGCTGTTGTCTGCAATCTACAAAGGGCAATGTTTGCATACCGGTATTGGTCTTCATTAGTTCATCATTGTTGTGTCTAAAGCTACATCCCTGTATCCTACACTGTTCTTTCCGATGTTTATTCTTTTTGAAGTTCATTTCAAGTTGGTATGTTGCTTCCATACTGGTTTATCCTTGTTGATACAACCATGTTTCAAATTTTAATGTTTCTTATATGTTTAGTTATTGTTAGTATGAGTCGTCTATGTCTTGTTCAACAAGTGAATAGAACCATGCATCATACCAAAAGAAATACAACGCCATTCCCCCATAGTAATGATAATATATCAAGCAATCTAACTCGATTTGAATAGTAAATATGAATATAAAATACTGTCTGCTACAGAACTATTCTCTATCCTTTAGTAATTCTATTGTCTGAGACTATAGCACACACCTCGCAGCACTCTAATCACTCGCCAGCTCTATTTCCAATTTGCGCAAAATCTTGATGAAATCTGTGCAGAATAAAAGAATCTTTGCAGAATAAAAGAAACGAATTAGTATCATCTCGAGACAGCCATCTTTTATCCATTCAATTTATACAAAATCTCTTCAATTTTATTATTTGAAACAAGAGAAAAGAAGTACTGTACAGTGTATTCTCACCATTTACTTCAACAATAAGACTCTGTACAGTTTGATCTGCTGCTTTGTTCAACCGATCAGATACTGAATATCGCATAAGAATAAAATCAAAATTGTGTGGGCAAAAGTAATATTTTCTACTCTGCGCGCACAGCTCAGGTAATGTTTAATTCATTTATTTTCTAAGTTATTGTTTATGCAATGGAATAGATATTGCGTAAGCAATTTGTCTTTGTTGTTTTGAATCAGTTGATTTGATTTTCAAACCGATTATTCAAAATCTGATCCCTTGGCAGGACGGAATGGGCGGAAATAGTCAGATAAGCATACACATAAAACTTTATTAACCCATACTCGAGCAGATTTAAAGTGAAAACCAAAGTATGGAAACAAGTTTTATCCGAATTACCCTGACAAAATCCAAACTTAACATTATTTGACTCTTTATCTGTAAACTATTTGTTTCATCTTTTATGATACATTTGTCAAAACTCTATCGATATGGTCCTGGTAAGACACTGAACTGACCTAAGGCCCACTCAGGCCCAATATCAACAAAAAAACATCAAGGCCGCAGGGCTGGTAGGCCTGAGGCCGTTGACTCCCATACGACGACTAAACACTCCAAGTGGGCTGTCGTTATCGACAGCCTGTCACCCATATTTTGTCTTTTGGTTTCTTTTTACCCCATAATTTTGGTCCGAGTTGGGGAGTATGTCGTAGGGACACATGCAGCTGCTATACATGTAATTGAACGAAGCTTCATCATTCATAAGCACTGCTGTTTTCTTCATCTTTGCAAATTTTAATCATATAAAAATACCTAATAAAAATGTTTCATTGTCTCATACTTCACTTTTATGCTATTCCAATAATTTTAAACTTGGTTGGGCTACACCTGAACTGGAATCACTGAGAGTGCGATGATCCAATATCGACACTGAATAAAAGCCCGGAATAAAAGCCATGGCCATATTTTCAATAGTAAAGAATCATTTTCACCAAGGTCCTGACTATCTTATTTCTAGTTTTTGGCTGTGTTCTGCGTATTTGACTCTAAGTAAACATAGCCTAGCCTAAATCTGTTTGTTCCCTACAGTGCAATAATCTTGTCTAAATAATTTGAAGGCAGGTGGATATCGAAAATCATAACACTAGCTTATTCTTTCTGGTTTCATCCGATATGGATCCGTTTCGTTTGAGTAAGTACTATTGGTAAGTTTTTTAGAAAACCTGCATGGCTTCCGTAATTTGCGTCGCTGGTCGGGATTTATATCGCAATAAAGATTGCATTATTCCGTATATATTTGAAATATTCATTAAACATGCAAAAATGTTTAAAGATTATGAGACAGTGTCATGAAAATCAGAACTATACTAAACGAATTTGCCATAAATGGTACCATGTTTGATCTATATAATCTATAATCTAAGACCGAATTAAAATGATTAGTTTGCGTCTGACGTCAGTCCAAAGGCGCGGTGGCGTGATTAGTTGCTGACCTGCGCGGCGGAGTGATTGGTTGCTGACTTGCGCATTTTCGGTCTGGATGACAGGACGTTATACGCAAACAAGTCATTTAATGCGGTATCGAATTAAAATATGAGTTGTTTTTAAAGATGAGTTATCATCAAAGCACCTAGGCTGATATAATCATGTATACAAACTGGCTATAATTTAAATGAAACACTAAATACCATCTCACTTGTAAACAGAAGTGTAATTTAGACATGTATTGCAAGAATGTCAAGCTTTTTATGTGGGTAGGTACTTACATACACATCAGAATTAGAACTGAAAGTGCCCGACTTTATACCCATGTCTTCATCATATCCCATTTGAGAATAAGTCTCGCCTATATCATTAGTTTGTTTACAGTCTGGTGGTGAATGATACAATTTTTCAATCTGTATATAGATGTCAGACTTAAGGCATGGTATAGCTAGACATCCCAAGAGATCTTCAAGTGTACTTTTTCCTATAGGGTAAGTGTTCATTCCAGTTCAATTGTGTCTTGCATCTCGTAGCGAATGTTGTAACTAAGACATTCAAGAAATATTGGCCTTCCTAAAGGGTACTTGAGTTTCCACATGTGAGAGTAAACTCGCAAAGTTACAGTTCTCTGATAAGATCTTAGTACGTATTGTTTTTCTTCTTAACCTAATCACGATACGTAGGATGAAGATTGAAAGTTTACTATAAAACAAAAAGACGCCTATTCATTCCTTCCCCTTTGGTTTAGTAATCAGATCTCCACTATTTTCCCTTTAAAGCTATACTCGCCCTTTCCTATCTATTTGTTCTAGAAAGTTATGTGGATCATCCTTATACGTGACTTTAAGATGATAACTTAACTTAGAACATAGTCAGCAGGAAACCTGATCGCCTCCTTCTTATGGCTCAATCCATGCACTGGTGAAATTCAGAACTGTACTCCTGCGCGCTAGTGCTGTTGTCTGCAATCTACAAAGGGCAATGTTTGCATACCGGTATTGGTCTTCATTAGTTCATCATTGTTGTGTCTAAAGCTACATCCCTGTATCCTACACTGTTCTTTCCGATGTTTATTCTTTTTGAAGTTCATTTCAAGTTGGTATGTTGCTTCCATACTGGTTTATCCTTGTTGATACAACCATGTTTCAAATTTTAATGTTTCTTATATGTTTAGTTATTGTTAGTATGAGTCGTCTATGTCTTGTTCAACAAGTGAATAGAACCATGCATCATACCAAAAGAAATACAACGCAATTCACCCATAGTCATGATAATATATCAAGCAATCTAACTCGATTTGAATAGTAAATATGAATATAAAATACTGTCTGCTACAGAACTATTCTCTATCCTTTAGTAATTCTATTGTCTGAGACTATAGCACACACCTCGCAGCACTCTAATCACTCGCCAGCTCTATTTCCAATTTGCGCAAAATCTTGATGAAATCTGTGCAGAATAAAAGAATCTTTGCAGAATAAAAGAAACGAATCTCGAGACAGCCATCTTTTATCCATTCAATTTATACAAAACCTCTTCAATTTTATTATTTGAAACAAGAGAAAAGAAGTACTGTACAGTGTATTCTCACCATTTACTTCAACAATAAGACTCTGTACAGTTTGATCTGCTGCTTTGTTCAACCGATCAGATACTGAATATCGCATAAGAATAAAATCAAAATTGTGTGGGCAAAAGTAATATTTTCTACTCTGCGCGCACAGCTCAGGTAATGTTTAATTCATTTATTTTCTAAGTTATTGTTTATGCAATGGAATAGATATTGCGTAAGCAATTTGTCTTTGTTGTTTTTGAATCAGTTGATTTGATTTTCAAACCGATTATTCAAAATCTGATCCCTTGGCAGGACGGAATGGGCGGAAATAGTCAGATAAGCATACACATAAAACTTTATTAACCCATACTCGAGCAGATTTAAAGTGAAAACCAAAGTATGGAAACAAGTTTTATCCGAATTACCCTGACAAAATCCAAACTTAACATTATTTGACTCTTTATCTGTAAACTATTTGTTTCATCTTTTATGATACATTTGTCAAAACTCTATCGATATGGTCCTGGTAAGACTCTGAACTGACCTAAGGCCCACTCAGGCCCAATATCAACAAAAAAAAACATCAAGGCCGCAGGGCTGGTAGGTTAAATACCACTAATTATGTATTACACGTGTTTCAATGGGAAAATGCCTAATTTCGGCTGGAATTTTCTCATATTCAGAACTCTCACAGTTCAATGCCACCAATATCAGGTGAAACTATATGATTTAGATGCCAAATGATCAAAAATTCAACATAGGTTGACCTGAGACTTTTCTTGTTTTAACGCACTGAACCGTAAACACCTTAAAATGACAGTGCGCCCTCGAAGCTGAAAGTTACAATATGATAAGGCGACTATTTACTAAAAACCGAAACCGTGCGTATGAATTTTGGTACTATTACATCAAAAATGTCATATAATGAGAGAAAATGTACCATTTTAAAGCATCAAACTCTAGATGTTACTTTTTTGGCTATATAACTTGATCAATTTCAGCGATTTTAATGCAGTCTTTTCGAATGCCATGAAAACAAATAGTTCCTCATCGTATTTCAATGTATCGCCCAGGCCTATTAGTGGTCTTTAACCTATATAAGCACAAAGGTGCTCCAATCTCGGGTAAAATGACATGAATGTAAACATTGACATTTGCAATACATGTTTTAACAAGAAAATTTCTGGAAAACAGCATGACGAGTAAAATATCAATGATTTTCGGACACCCTGTATGATGACTGTTTCGCTGTTTTTGCTTCAACCTAGGACTATATCTGGAGATTCGTATCTGTAGCCTGTCCTAGCACGATCATATCAGATTAAGATTGATTTAGGGTTAGTGTTCCGATATAGGCTTGCTGTTTAGTGTTAGAATTGTTGATTAGGGTCAGGTTCGCATTAGGAATAGGGTTTTTATAGGGCTAGGCTCATGGATAGGGATAGAGATACGGCTAGGTCAGAGGATTAGATATGTGTTTAAAATAGAGTTATAGATCAAGTTAGGGTTCCGGCTTGAGTTAGGATAGAGTGAGGCCACACAGGATGCTGTAGAGGCCCATAGACAACGTGTACGCAAAGACTAGGTTTTATTTTACACGTGACTATAGGCCTTACATGCGCCTTAAAGCTTAAGCAAAATGCCTAGCCTAGGCCTATACTGTATTTACACGTATAGGCCTATGTACGTTATTTAGGGCAAGGAAATCACCAACAAAATGTGCATGTGGGTCTAATTAACAAAGTAGCATGTCTATATGATCATCAACATTGATTTTTCATCATCATTAAGCTTTCTATATGTATACGCAGGGAAGCGAAGGTTGTTGAATTTAGATGCCCTGAAATCACAGAAACCAGCCGTAAACCCAATACTAATGCCACAAGTCGTCCCCCCCCTCAACCCGTTACTACCTCAACAGGTTCTAAAAACATACCTTAGTAGTCGAAGAAGATGCACGTTTTCTTGCCAGGGCAAATACAGTTAAATATTGAGAAACGTAAGCAAAAAATAGCCAGAAAAGTCTCCATGACGAATATCAGATCCATAGAATTCAGTGTTTCTATAGGTTAAATACCACTAATTATGTATTACACGTGTTTCAATGGGAAAATGCCTAATTTCGGCTGGAATTTTCTCATATTCAGAACTCTCACAGTTCAATGCCACCAATATCAGGTGAAACTATATGATTTAGATGCCAAATGATCAAAAATTCAACATAGGTTGACCTGAGACTTTTCTTGTTTTAACGCACTGAACCGTAAACACCTTAAAATGACAGTGCGCCCTCGAAGCTGAAAGTTACAATATGATAAGGCGACTATTTACTAAAAACCGAAACCGTGCGTATGAATTTTGGTACTATTACATCAAAAATGTCATATAATGAGAGAAAATGTACCATTTTGAACATCAAACTCTAAAAATTACTTTTTGGCTATATAACTTGATCAATTTCAGCGATTTTAATGCAGTCTTTTCGAATGCCATGAAAACAAATAGTTCCTCATCGTATTTCAATGTATCGCCCAGGCCTATTAGTGGTCTTTAACCTGGTAGGCCCGAGGCCGTTGACTCCCATACGACGACTAAACACTCCAAGTGGGCTGTCGTTATCGACAGCCTGTCACCCATATTTTGTCTTTTGGTTTCTTTTTACCCCATAATTTTGGTCCGAGTTGGGGAGTATGTCGTAGGGACACATGCAGCTGCTATACATGTAATTGAACGAAGCTTCATCATTCATAAGCACTGCTGTTTTCTTCATCTTTGCAAATTTTAATCATATAAAAATACCTAATAATGTTTCATTGTCTCATACTTCACTTTTATGCTATTCCAATAATTTTAAACTTGGTTGGGCTACACCTGAACTGGAATCACTGAGAGTGCGATGATCCAATATCGACACTGAATAAAAGCCCGGAATAAAAGCCATGGCCATATTTTCAATAGTAAAGAATCATTTTCACCAAGGTCCTGACTATCTTATTTCTAGTTTTTGGCTGTGTTCTGCGTATTTGACTCTAAGTAAACATAGCCTAGCCTAAATCTGTTTGTTCCCTACAGTGCAATAATCTTGTCTAAATAATTTGAAGGCAGGTGGATATCGAAAATCATAACACTAGCTTATTCTTTCTGGTTTCATCCGATATGGATCCGTTTCGTTTGAGTAAGTACTATTGGTTAAGTTGTTTAGAAAACCTGCATGGCTTCCGTAATTCGCGTCGCTGGAAGGGATTTATATCGCAATAAAGATTGCATTATTCCGTATATATTTGAAATATTCATTAAACATGCAAAAATGTTTAAAGATTATGAGACAGTGTCATGAAAATCAGAACTATACTAAACGAATTTGCCATAAATGGTACCATGTTTGATCTATATAATCTATAATCTAAGACCGAATTAAAATGATTAGTTTGCGTCTGACGTCAGTCCAAAGGCGCGGTGGCGTGATTAGTTGCTGACCTGCGCGGCGGAGTGATTGGTTGCTGACTTGCGCATTTTCGGTCTGGATGACAGGACGTTATACGCAAACAAGTCATTTAATGCGGTATCGAATTAAAATATGAGTTGTTTTTAAAGATGAGTTATCATCAAAGCACCTAGGCTGATATAATCATGTATACAAACTGGCTATAATTTTAATGAAACACTAAACACCATTTCACTTGCAAACAGAAGTTCAATTAGGACATGTATTGCAAGAATGTCAAGCTTTTTATGTGGGTAGGTACTTACATACACATCAGAATTAGAACTGAAAGTGCCGACTTTATACCCATGTCTTCATCATATCCCATTTGAGAATAAGTCTCGCCTATATCATTAGTTTGTTTACAGTCTGGTGGTGAATGATACAATTTTTCAATCTGTATATCGATGTCAGACTTAAGGCATGGTATAGCTAGACATCCCAAGAGATCTTCAAGTGTACTTTTTCCTATAGGGTAAGTGTTCATTCCAGTTCAATTGTGTCTTGCATCTCGTAGCGAATGTTGTAACTAAGACATTCAAGAAATATTGGCCTTCCTAAAGGGTACTTGAGTTTCCACATGTGAGAGTAAACTCGCAAAGTTACAGTTCTCTGATAAGATCTTAGTACGTATTGTTTTTCTTCTTAACCTAATCACGATACGTAGGATGAAGATTGAAAGTTTACTATAAAACAAAAGACGCCTATTCATTCCTTCCCTTTGGTTTAGTAATCAGATCTCCACTATTTTCCCTTTAAAGCTATACTCGCCCTTTCCTATCTATTTGTTCTAGAAAGTTATGTGGATCATCCTTATACGTGACTTTAAGATGATAACTTAACTTAGAACATAGTCAGCGGGAAACCTGATCGCCTCCTTCTTATGGCTCAATCCATGCACTGGTGAAATTCAGAACTGTACTCCTGCGCGCTAGTGCTGTTGTCTGCAATCTACAAAGGGCAATGTTTGCATACCGGTATTGGTCTTCATTAGTTCATCATTGTTGTGTCTAAAGCTACATCCCTGTATCCTACACTGTTCTTTCCGATGTTTATTCTTTTTTGAAGTTCATTTCAAGTTGGTATGTTGCTTCCATACTGGTTTATCCTTGTTGATACAACCATGTTTCAAATTTTAATGTTTCTTATATGTTTAGTTATTGTTAGTATGAGTCGTCTATGTCTTGTTCAACAAGTGAATAGAACCATGCATCATACCAAAAGAAATACAACGCCATTCCCCCTTAGTCATGATAATATATCAAGCAATCTAACTCGATTTGAATAGTAAATATGAATATAAAATACTGTCTGCTACAGAACTATTCTCTATCCTTTAGTAATTCTATTGTCTGAGACTATAGCACACACCTCGCAGCACTCTAATCACTCGCCAGCTCTATTTCCAATTTGCGCAAAATCTTGATGAAATCTGTGCAGAATAAAAGAATCTTTGCAGAATAAAAGAAACGAATCTCGAGACAGCCATCTTTTATCCATTCAATTTATACAAAACCTCTTCAATTTTATTATTTGAAACAAGAGAAAAGAAGTACTGTACAGTGTATTCTCACCATTTACTTCAACAATAAGACTCTGTACAGTTTGATCTGCTGCTTTGTTCAACCGATCAGATACTGAATATCGCATAAGAATAAAATCAAAATTGTGTGGGCAAAAGTAATATTTTCTACTCTGCGCGCACAGCTCAGGTAATGTTTAATTCATTTATTTTCTAAGTTATTGTTTATGCAATGGAATAGATATTGCGTAAGCAATTTGTCTTTGTTGTTTTTGAATCAGTTGATTTGATTTTCAAACCGATTATTCAAAATCTGATCCCTTGGCAGGACGGAATGGGCGGAAATAGTCAGATAAGCATACACATAAAACTTTATTAACCCATACTCGAGCAGATTTAAAGTGAAAACCAAAGTATGGAAACAAGTTTTATCCGAATTACCCTGACAAAATCCAAACTTAACATTATTTGACTCTTTATCTGTAAACTATTTGTTTCATCTTTTATGATACATTTGTCAAAACTCTATCGATATGGTCCTGGTAAGACTCTGAACTGACCTAAGGCCCACTCAGGCCCAATATCAACAAAAAAACATCAAGGCCGCAGGGCTGGTAGGTTAAATACCACTAATTATGTATTACACGTGTTTCAATGGGAAAATGCCTAATTTCGGCTGGAATTTTCTCATATTCAGAACTCTCACAGTTCAATGCCACCAATATCAGGTGAAACTATATGATTTAGATGCCAAATGATCAAAAAATTCAACATAGGTTGACCTGAGACTTTTCTTGTTTTAACGCACTGAACCGTAAACACCTTAAAATGACAGTGCGCCCTCGAAGCTGAAAGTTACAATATGATAAGGCGACTATTTACTAAAAACCGAAACCGTGCGTATGAATTTTGGTACTATTACATCAAAATGTCATATAATGAGAGAAAATGTACCATTTTGAAGCATCAAACTCTAAAAATTACTTTTTTGGCTATATAACTTGATCAATTTCAGCGATTTTAATGCAGTCTTTTCGAATGCCATGAAAACAAATAGTTCCTCATCGTATTTCAATGTATCGCCCAGGCCTATTAGTGGTCTTTAACCTATATAAGCACAAAGGTGCTCCAATCTCGGGTAAAATGACATGAATGTAAACATTGACATTTGCAATACATGTTTTAACAAGAAAATTTCTGGAAAACAGCATGACGAGTAAAATATCAATGATTTTCGGACACCCTGTATGATGACTGTTTCGCTGTTTTTGCTTCAACCTAGGACTATATCTGGAGATTCGTATCTGTAGCCTGTCCTAGCACGATCATATCAGATTAAGATTGATTTAGGGTTAGTGTTCCGATATAGGCTTGCTGTTTAGTGTTAGAATTGTTGATTAGGGTCAGGTTCGCATTAGGAATAGGGTTTTTATAGGGCTAGGCTCATGGATAGGGATAGAGATACGGCTAGGTCAGAGGATTAGATATGTGTTTAAAATAGAGTTATAGATCAAGTTAGGGTTCCGGCTTGAGTTAGGATAGAGTGAGGCCACACAGGATGCTGTAGAGGCCCATAGACAACGTGTACGCAAAGACTAGGTTTTATTTTACACGTGACTATAGGCCTTACATGCGCCTTAAAGCTTAAGCAAAATGCCTAGCCTAGGCCTATACTGTATTTACACGTATAGGCCTATGTACGTTATTTAGGGCAAGGAAATCACCAACAAAATGTGCATGTGGGTCTAATTAACAAAGTAGCATGTCTATATGATCATCAACATTGATTTTTCATCATCATTAAGCTTTCTATATGTATACGCAGGGAAGCGAAGGTTGTTGAATTTAGATGCCCTGAAATCACAGAAACCAGCCGTAAACCCAATACTAATGCCACAAGTCGTCCCCCCTCAACCCGTTACTACCTCAACAGGTTCTAAAAACATACCTTAGTAGTCGAAGAAGATGCACGTTTTCTTGCCAGGGCAAATACAGTTAAATATTGAGAAACGTAAGCAAAAAAATAGCCAGAAAAGTCTCCATGACGAATATCAGATCCATAGAATTCAGTGTTTCTATAGGTTAAATACCACTAATTATGTATTACACGTGTTTCAATGGGAAAATGCCTAATTTCGGCTGGAATTTTCTCATATTCAGAACTCTCACAGTTCAATGCCACCAATATCAGGTGAAACTATATGATTTAGATGCCAAATGATCAAAAATTCAACATAGGTTGACCTGAGACTTTTCTTGTTTTAACGCACTGAACCGTAAACACCTTAAAATGACAGTGCGCCCTCGAAGCTGAAAGTTACAATATGATAAGGCGACTATTTACTAAAAACCGAAACCGTGCGTATGAATTTTGGTACTATTACATCAAAATGTCATATAATGAGAGAAAATGTACCATTTTGAAGCATCAAACTCTAAAAATTACTTTTTTGGCTATATAACTTGATCAATTTCAGCGATTTTAATGCAGTCTTTTCGAATGCCATGAAAACAAATAGTTCCTCATCGTATTTCAATGTATCGCCCAGGCCTATTAGTGGTCTTTAACCTGGTAGGCCGAGGCCGTTGAATCCCATACGACGACTAAACACTCCAAGTGGGCTGTCGTTATCGACAGCCTGTCACCCATATTTTGTCTTTTGGTTTCTTTTTACCCCATAATTTTGGTCCGAGTTGGGGAGTATGTCGTAGGGACACATGCAGCTGCTATACATGTAATTGAACGAAGCTTCATCATTCATAAGCACTGCTGTTTTCTTCATCTTTGCAAATTTTAATCATATAAAAATTCCTAATAATGTTTCATTGTCTCATACTTCACTTTTATGCTATTCCAATAATTTTAAACTTGGTTGGGCTACACCTGAACTGGAATCACTGAGAGTGCGATGATCCAATATCGACACTGAATAAAAGCCCGGAATAAAAGCCATGGCCATATTTTCAATAGTAAAGAATCATTTTCACCAAGGTCCTGACTATCTTATTTCTAGTTTTTGGCTGTGTTCTGCGTATTTGACTCTAAGTAAACATAGCCTAGCCTAAATCTGTTTGTTCCCTACAGTGCAATAATCTTGTCTAAATAATTTGAAGGCAGGTGGATATCGAAAATCATAACACTAGCTTATTCTTTCTGGTTTCATCCGATATGGATCCGTTTCGTTTGAGTAAGTACTATTGGTTAAGTTTTTAGAAAACCTGCATGGCTTCCGTAATTTGCGTCGCTGGTCGGGATTTATATCGCAATAAAGATTGCATTATTCCGTATATATTTGAAATATTCATTAAACATGCAAAAAATGTTTAAAGATTATGAGACAGTGTCATGAAAATCAGAACTATACTAAACGAATTTGCCATAAATGGTACCATGTTTGATCTATATAATCTATAATCTAAGACCGAATTAAAATGATTAGTTTGCGTCTGACGTCAGTCCAAAGGCGCGGTGGCGTGATTAGTTGCTGACCTGCGCGGCGGAGTGATTGGTTGCTGACTTGCGCATTTTCGGTCTGGATGACAGGACGTTATACGCAAACAAGTCATTTAATGCGGTATCGAATTAAAATATGAGTTGTTTTTAAAGATGAGTTATCATCAAAGCACCTAGGCTGATATAATCATGTATACAAACTGGCTATAATTTTAATGAAACACTAAACACCATTTCACTTGCAAACAGAAGTTCAATTAGGACATGTATTGCAAGAATGTCAAGCTTTTTATGTGGGTAGGTACTTACATACACATCAGAATTAGAACTGAAAGTGCCCTGACTTTATACCCATGTCTTCATCATATCCCATTTGAGAATAAGTCTCGCCTATATCATTAGTTTGTTTACAGTCTGGTGGTGAATGATACAATTTTTCAATCTGTATATCGATGTCAGACTTAAGGCATGGTATAGCTAGACATCCCAAGAGATCTTCAAGTGTACTTTTTCCTATAGGGTAAGTGTTCATTCCAGTTCAATTGTGTCTTGCATCTCGTAGCGAATGTTGTAACTAAGACATTCAAGAAATATTGGCCTTCCTAAAGGGTACTTGAGTTTCCACATGTGAGAGTAAACTCGCAAAGTTACAGTTCTCTGATAAGATCTTAGTACGTATTGTTTTTCTTCTTAACCTAATCACGATACGTAGGATGAAGATTGAAAGTTTACTATAAAACAAAAAGACGCCTATTCATTTTTTCACCTTTCGTCTACTACTCAGATCTCCACTATTTTCCCTTTAAAGCTATACTCGCCCTTTCCTATCTATTTGTTCTAGAAAGTTATGTGGATCATCCTTATACGTGACTTTAAGATGATAACTTAACTTAGAACATAGTCAGCGGGAAACCTGATCGCCTCCTTCTTATGGCTCAATCCATGCACTGGTGAAATTCAGAACTGTACTCCTGCGCGCTAGTGCTGTTGTCTGCAATCTACAAAGGGCAATGTTTGCATACCGGTATTGGTCTTCATTAGTTCATCATTGTTGTGTCTAAAGCTACATCCCTGTATCCTACACTGTTCTTTCCGATGTTTATTCTTTTTTGAAGTTCATTTCAAGTTGGTATGTTGCTTCCATACTGGTTTATCCTTGTTGATACAACCATGTTTCAAATTTTAATGTTTCTTATATGTTTAGTTATTGTTAGTATGAGTCGTCTATGTCTTGTTCAACAAGTGAATAGAACCATGCATCATACTAAAAGAAATACAACGCCATTCCCTCACAGTCATGATAATATATCAAGCAATCTAACTCGATTTGAATAGTAAATATGAATAAAAAATACTGTCTGCTACAGAACTATTCTCTATCCTTTAGTAATTCTATTGTCTGAGACTATAGCACACACCTCGCAGCACTCTAATCACTCGCCAGCTCTATTTCCAATTTGCCAAAATCTTGATGAAATCTGTGCAGAATAAAAGAATCTTTGCAGAATAAAAGAAACGAATCTCGAGACAGCCATCTTTTATCCATTCAATTTATACAAAACCTCTTCAATTTTATTATTTGAAACAAGAGAAAAGAAGTACTGTACAGTGTATTCTCACCATTTACTTCAACAATAAGACTCTGTACAGTTTGATCTGCTGCTTTGTTCAACCGATCAGATACTGAATATCGCATAAGAATAAAATCAAAATTGTGTGGGCAAAAGTAATATTTTCTACTCTGCGCGCACAGCTCAGGTAATGTTTAATTCATTTATTTTCTAAGTTATTGTTTATGCAATGGAATAGATATTGCGTAAGCAATTTGTCTTTGTTGTTTTTGAATCAGTTGATTTGATTTTCAAACCGATTATTCAAAATCTGATCCCTTGGCAGGACGGAATGGGCGGAAATAGTCAGATAAGCATACACATAAAACTTTATTAACCCATACTCGAGCAGATTTAAAGTGAAAACCAAAGTATGGAAACAAGTTTTATCCGAATTACCCTGACAAAATCCAAACTTAACATTATTTGACTCTTTATCTGTAAACTATTTGTTTCATCTTTTATGATACATTTGTCAAAACTCTATCGATATGGTCCTGGTAAGACTCTGAACTGACCTAAGGCCCACTCAGGCCCAATATCAACAAAAAAACATCAAGGCCGCAGGGCTGGTAGGTTAAATACCACTAATTATGTATTACACGTGTTTCAATGGGAAAATGCCTAATTTCGGCTGGAATTTTCTCATATTCAGAACTCTCACAGTTCAATGCCACCAATATCAGGTGAAACTATATGATTTAGATGCCAAATGATCAAAAATTCAACATAGGTTGACCTGAGACTTTTCTTGTTTTAACGCACTGAACCGTAAACACCTTAAAATGACAGTGCGCCCTCGAAGCTGAAAGTTACAATATGATAAGGCGACTATTTACTAAAAACCGAAACCGTGCGTATGAATTTTGGTACTATTACATCAAAAATGTCATATAATGAGAGAAAATGTACCATTTTGAAGCATCAAACTCTAAAAATTACTTTTTTGGCTATATAACTTGATCAATTTCAGCGATTTTAATGCAGTCTTTTCGAATGCCATGAAAACAAATAGTTCCTCATCGTATTTCAATGTATCGCCCAGGCCTATTAGTGGTCTTTAACCTATATAAGCACAAAGGTGCTCCAATCTCGGGTAAAATGACATGAATGTAAACATTGACATTTGCAATACATGTTTTAACAAGAAAATTTCTGGAAAACAGCATGACGAGTAAAATATCAATGATTTTCGGACACCCTGTATGATGACTGTTTCGCTGTTTTTGCTTCAACCTAGGACTATATCTGGAGATTCGTATCTGTAGCCTGTCCTAGCACGATCATATCAGATTAAGATTGATTTAGGGTTAGTGTTCCGATATAGGCTTGCTGTTTAGTGTTAGAATTGTTGATTAGGGTCAGGTTCGCATTAGGAATAGGGTTTTTATAGGGCTAGGCTCATGGATAGGGATAGAGATACGGCTAGGTCAGAGGATTAGATATGTGTTTAAAATAGAGTTATAGATCAAGTTAGGGTTCCGGCTTGAGTTAGGATAGAGTGAGGCCACACAGGATGCTGTAGAGGCCCATAGACAACGTGTACGCAAAGACTAGGTTTTATTTTACACGTGACTATAGGCCTTACATGCGCCTTAAAGCTTAAGCAAAATGCCTAGCCTAGGCCTATACTGTATTTACACGTATAGGCCTATGTACGTTATTTAGGGCAAGGAAATCACCAACAAAATGTGCATGTGGGTCTAATTAACAAAGTAGCATGTCTATATGATCATCAACATTGATTTTTCATCATCATTAAGCTTTCTATATGTATACGCAGGGAAGCGAAGGTTGTTGAATTTAGATGCCCTGAAATCACAGAAACCAGCCGTAAACCCAATACTAATGCCACAAGTCGTCCCCCCTCAACCCGTTACTACCTCAACAGGTTCTAAAAACATACCTTAGTAGTCGAAGAAGATGCACGTTTTCTTGCCAGGGCAAATACAGTTAAATATTGAGAAACGTAAGCAAAAAATAGCCAGAAAAGTCTCCATGACGAATATCAGATCCATAGAATTCAGTGTTTCTATAGGTTAAATACCACTAATTATGTATTACACGTGTTTCAATGGGAAAATGCCTAATTTCGGCTGGAATTTTCTCATATTCAGAACTCTCACAGTTCAATGCCACCAATATCAGGTGAAACTATATGATTTAGATGCCAAATGATCAAAAATTCAACATAGGTTGACCTGAGACTTTTCTTGTTTTAACGCACTGAACCGTAAACACCTTAAAATGACAGTGCGCCCTCGAAGCTGAAAGTTACAATATGATAAGGCGACTATTTACTAAAAACCGAAACCGTGCGTATGAATTTTGGTACTATTACATCAAAAATGTCATATAATGAGAGAAAATGTACCATTTTGAAGCATCAAACTCTAAAAATTACTTTTTTGGCTATATAACTTGATCAATTTCAGCGATTTTAATGCAGTCTTTTCGAATGCCATGAAAACAAATAGTTCCTCATCGTATTTCAATGTATCGCCCAGGCCTATTAGTGGTCTTTAACCTATATAAGCACAAAGGTGCTCCAATCTCGGGTAAAATGACATGAATGTAAACATTGACATTTGCAATACATGTTTTAACAAGAAAATTTCTGGAAAACAGCATGACGAGTAAAATATCAATGATTTTCGGACACCCTGTATGATGACTGTTTCGCTGTTTTTGCTTCAACCTAGGACTATATCTGGAGATTCGTATCTGTAGCCTGTCCTAGCACGATCATATCAGATTAAGATTGATTTAGGGTTAGTGTTCCGATATAGGCTTGCTGTTTAGTGTTAGAATTGTTGATTAGGGTCAGGTTCGCATTAGGAATAGGGTTTTTATAGGGCTAGGCTCATGGATAGGGATAGAGATACGGCTAGGTCAGAGGATTAGATATGTGTTTAAAATAGAGTTATAGATCAAGTTAGGGTTCCGGCTTGAGTTAGGATAGAGTGAGGCCACACAGGATGCTGTAGAGGCCCATAGACAACGTGTACGCAAAGACTAGGTTTTATTTTACACGTGACTATAGGCCTTACATGCGCCTTAAAGCTTAAGCAAAATGCCTAGCCTAGGCCTATACTGTATTTACACGTATAGGCCTATGTACGTTATTTAGGGCAAGGAAATCACCAACAAAATGTGCATGTGGGTCTAATTAACAAAGTAGCATGTCTATATGATCATCAACATTGATTTTCCACCATCATTAAGCTTTCTATATGTATACGCAGGGAAGCGAAGGTTGTTGAATTTAGATGCCCTGAAATCACAGAAACCAGCCGTAAACCCAATACTAATGCCACAAGTCGTCCCCCCTCAACCCGTTACTACCTCAACAGGTTCTAAAAACATACCTTAGTAGTCGAAGAAGATGCACGTTTTCTTGCCAGGGCAAATACAGTTAAATATTGAGAAACGTAAGCAAAAAAATAGCCAGAAAAGTCTCCATGACGAATATCAGATCCATAGAATTCAGTGTTTCTATAGGTTAAATACCACTAATTATGTATTACACGTGTTTCAATGGGAAAATGCCTAATTTCGGCTGGAATTTTCTCATATTCAGAACTCTCACAGTTCAATGCCACCAATATCAGGTGAAACTATATGATTTAGATGCCAAATGATCAAAAATTCAACATAGGTTGACCTGAGACTTTTCTTGTTTTAACGCACTGAACCGTAAACACCTTAAAATGACAGTGCGCCCTCGAAGCTGAAAGTTACAATATGATAAGGCGACTATTTACTAAAAACCGAAACCGTGCGTATGAATTTTGGTACTATTACATCAAAAATGTCATATAATGAGAGAAAATGTACCATTTTGAAGCATCAAACTCTAAAAATTACTTTTTTTTTATATTACTTGATCAATTTCAGCGATTTTAATGCAGTCTTTTCGAATGCCATGAAAACAAATAGTTCCTCATCGTATTTCAATGTATCGCCCAGGCCTATTAGTGGTCTTTAACCTATATAAGCACAAAGGTGCTCCAATCTCGGGTAAAATGACATGAATGTAAACATTGACATTTGCAATACATGTTTTAACAAGAAAATTTCTGGAAAACAGCATGACGAGTAAAATATCAATGATTTTCGGACACCCTGTATGATGACTGTTTCGCTGTTTTTGCTTCAACCTAGGACTATATCTGGAGATTCGTATCTGTAGCCTGTCCTAGCACGATCATATCAGATTAAGATTGATTTAGGGTTAGTGTTCCGATATAGGCTTGCTGTTTAGTGTTAGAATTGTTGATTAGGGTCAGGTTCGCATTAGGAATAGGGTTTTATAGGGCTAGGCTCATGGATAGGGATAGAGATACGGCTAGGTCAGAGGATTAGATATGTGTTTAAAATAGAGTTATAGATCAAGTTAGGGTTCCGGCTTGAGTTAGGATAGAGTGAGGCCACACAGGATGCTGTAGAGGCCCATAGACAACGTGTACGCAAAGACTAGGTTTTATTTTACACGTGACTATAGGCCTTACATGCGCCTTAAAGCTTAAGCAAAATGCCTAGCCTAGGCCTATACTGTATTTACACGTATAGGCCTATGTACGTTATTTAGGGCAAGGAAATCACCAACAAAATGTGCATGTGGGTCTAATTAACAAAGTAGCATGTCTATATGATCATCAACATTGATTTTTCATCATCATTAAGCTTTCTATATGTATACGCAGGGAAGCGAAGGTTGTTGAATTTAGATGCCCTGAAATCACAGAAACCAGCCGTAAACCCAATACTAATGCCACAAGTCGTCCCCCCTCAACCCGTTACTACCTCAACAGGTTCTAAAAACATACCTTAGTAGTCGAAGAAGATGCACGTTTTCTTGCCAGGGCAAATACAGTTAAATATTGAGAAACGTAAGCAAAAAATAGCCAGAAAAGTCTCCATGACGAATATCAGATCCATAGAATTCAGTGTTTCTATAGGTTAAATACCACTAATTATGTATTACACGTGTTTCAATGGGAAAATGCCTAATTTCGGCTGGAATTTTCTCATATTCAGAACTCTCACAGTTCAATGCCACCAATATCAGGTGAAACTATATGATTTAGATGCCAAATGATCAAAAATTCAACATAGGTTGACCTGAGACTTTTCTTGTTTTAACGCACTGAACCGTAAACACCTTAAAATGACAGTGCGCCCTCGAAGCTGAAAGTTACAATATGATAAGGCGACTATTTACTAAAAACCGAAACCGTGCGTATGAATTTTGGTACTATTACATCAAAAATGTCATATAATGAGAGAAAATGTACCATTTTGAAGCATCAAACTCTAAAAATTACTTTTTTGGCTATATAACTTGATCAATTTCAGCGATTTTAATGCAGTCTTTTCGAATGCCATGAAAACAAATAGTTCCTCATCGTATTTCAATGTATCGCCCAGGCCTATTAGTGGTCTTTAACCTATATAAGCACAAAGGTGCTCCAATCTCGGTAAAATGACATGAATGTAAACATTGACATTTGCAATACATGTTTTAACAAGAAAATTTCTGGAAAACAGCATGACGAGTAAAATATCAATGATTTTCGGACACCCTGTATGATGACTGTTTCGCTGTTTTTGCTTCAACCTAGGACTATATCTGGAGATTCGTATCTGTAGCCTGTCCTAGCACGATCATATCAGATTAAGATTGATTTAGGGTTAGTGTTCCGATATAGGCTTGCTGTTTAGTGTTAGAATTGTTGATTAGGGTCAGGTTCGCATTAGGAATAGGGTTTTTTATAGGGCTAGGCTCATGGATAGGGATAGAGATACGGCTAGGTCAGAGGATTAGATATGTGTTTAAAATAGAGTTATAGATCAAGTTAGGGTTCCGGCTTGAGTTAGGATAGAGTGAGGCCACACAGGATGCTGTAGAGGCCCATAGACAACGTGTACGCAAAGACTAGGTTTTATTTTACACGTGACTATAGGCCTTACATGCGCCTTAAAGCTTAAGCAAAATGCCTAGCCTAGGCCTATACTGTATTTACACGTATAGGCCTATGTACGTTATTTAGGGCAAGGAAATCACCAACAAAATGTGCATGTGGGTCTAATTAACAAAGTAGCATGTCTATATGATCATCAACATTGATTTTTCATCATCATTAAGCTTTCTATATGTATACGCAGGGAAGCGAAGGTTGTTGAATTTAGATGCCCTGAAATCACAGAAACCAGCCGTAAACCCAATACTAATGCCACAAGTCGTCCCCCCTCAACCCGTTACTACCTCAACAGGTTCTAAAAACATACCTTAGTAGTCGAAGAAGATGCACGTTTTCTTGCCAGGGCAAATACAGTTAAATATTGAGAAACGTAAGCAAAAAATAGCCAGAAAAGTCTCCATGACGAATATCAGATCCATAGAATTCAGTGTTTCTATAGGTTAAATACCACTAATTATGTATTACACGTGTTTCAATGGGAAAATGCCTAATTTCGGCTGGAATTTTCTCATATTCAGAACTCTCACAGTTCAATGCCACCAATATCAGGTGAAACTATATGATTTAGATGCCAAATGATCAAAAATTCAACATAGGTTGACCTGAGACTTTTCTTGTTTTAACGCACTGAACCGTAAACACCTTAAAATGACAGTGCGCCCTCGAAGCTGAAAGTTACAATATGATAAGGCGACTATTTACTAAAAACCGAAACCGTGCGTATGAATTTTGGTACTATTACATCAAAAATGTCATATAATGAGAGAAAATGTACCATTTTGAAGAAAAAAAATAAAAAAAGTACTTTTTTGGCTATATAACTTGATCAATTTCAGCGATTTTAATGCAGTCTTTTCGAATGCCATGAAAACAAATAGTTCCTCATCGTATTTCAATGTATCGCCCAGGCCTATTAGTGGTCTTTAACCTATATAAGCACAAAGGTGCTCCAATCTCGGGTAAAATGACATGAATGTAAACATTGACATTTGCAATACATGTTTTAACAAGAAAATTTCTGGAAAACAGCATGACGAGTAAAATATCAATGATTTTCGGACACCCTGTATGATGACTGTTTCGCTGTTTTTGCTTCAACCTAGGACTATATCTGGAGATTCGTATCTGTAGCCTGTCCTAGCACGATCATATCAGATTAAGATTGATTTAGGGTTAGTGTTCCGATATAGGCTTGCTGTTTAGTGTTAGAATTGTTGATTAGGGTCAGGTTCGCATTAGGAATAGGGTTTTTATAGGGCTAGGCTCATGGATAGGGATAGAGATACGGCTAGGTCAGAGGATTAGATATGTGTTTAAAATAGAGTTATAGATCAAGTTAGGGTTCCGGCTTGAGTTAGGATAGAGTGAGGCCACACAGGATGCTGTAGAGGCCCATAGACAACGTGTACGCAAAGACTAGGTTTTATTTTACACGTGACTATAGGCCTTACATGCGCCTTAAAGCTTAAGCAAAATGCCTAGCCTAGGCCTATACTGTATTTACACGTATAGGCCTATGTACGTTATTTAGGGCAAGGAAATCACCAACAAAATGTGCATGTGGGTCTAATTAACAAAGTAGCATGTCTATATGATCATCAACATTGATTTTTCATCATCATTAAGCTTTCTATATGTATACGCAGGGAAGCGAAGGTTGTTGAATTTAGATGCCCTGAAATCACAGAAACCAGCCGTAAACCCAATACTAATGCCACAAGTCGTCCCCCCCTCAACCCGTTACTACCTCAACAGGTTCTAAAACATACCTTAGTAGTCGAAGAAGATGCACGTTTTCTTGCCAGGGCAAATACAGTTAAATATTGAGAAACGTAAGCAAAAAATAGCCAGAAAAGTCTCCATGACGAATATCAGATCCATAGAATTCAGTGTTTCTATAGGTTAAATACCACTAATTATGTATTACACGTGTTTCAATGGGAAAATGCCTAATTTCGGCTGGAATTTTCTCATATTCAGAACTCTCACAGTTCAATGCCACCAATATCAGGTGAAACTATATGATTTAGATGCCAAATGATCAAAAAATTCAACATAGGTTGACCTGAGACTTTTCTTGTTTTAACGCACTGAACCGTAAACACCTTAAAATGACAGTGCGCCCTCGAAGCTGAAAGTTACAATATGATAAGGCGACTATTTACTAAAAACCGAAACCGTGCGTATGAATTTTGGTACTATTACATCAAAAATGTCATATAATGAGAGAAAATGTACCATTTTGAAGCATCAAACTCTAAAAATTACTTTTTGGCTATATAACTTGATCAATTTCAGCGATTTTAATGCAGTCTTTTCGAATGCCATGAAAACAAATAGTTCCTCATCGTATTTCAATGTATCGCCCAGGCCTATTAGTGGTCTTTAACCTATATAAGCACAAAGGTGCTCCAATCTCGGGTAAAATGACATGAATGTAAACATTGACATTTGCAATACATGTTTTAACAAGAAAATTTCTGGAAAACAGCATGACGAGTAAAATATCAATGATTTTCGGACACCCTGTATGATGACTGTTTCGCTGTTTTTGCTTCAACCTAGGACTATATCTGGAGATTCGTATCTGTAGCCTGTCCTAGCACGATCATATCAGATTAAGATTGATTTAGGGTTAGTGTTCCGATATAGGCTTGCTGTTTAGTGTTAGAATTGTTGATTAGGGTCAGGTTCGCATTAGGAATAGGGTTTTTATAGGGCTAGGCTCATGGATAGGGATAGAGATACGGCTAGGTCAGAGGATTAGATATGTGTTTAAAATAGAGTTATAGATCAAGTTAGGGTTCCGGCTTGAGTTAGGATAGAGTGAGGCCACACAGGATGCTGTAGAGGCCCATAGACAACGTGTACGCAAAGACTAGGTTTTATTTTACACGTGACTATAGGCCTTACATGCGCCTTAAAGCTTAAGCAAAATGCCTAGCCTAGGCCTATACTGTATTTACACGTATAGGCCTATGTACGTTATTTAGGGCAAGGAAATCACCAACAAAATGTGCATGTGGGTCTAATTAACAAAGTAGCATGTCTATATGATCATCAACATTGATTTTTCATCATCATTAAGCTTTCTATATGTATACGCAGGAAGCGAAGGTTGTTGAATTTAGATGCCCTGAAATCACAGAAACCAGCCGTAAACCCAATACTAATGCCACAAGTCGTCCCCCCCTCAACCCGTTACTACCTCAACAGGTTCTAAAACATACCTTAGTAGTCGAAGAAGATGCACGTTTTCTTGCCAGGGCAAATACAGTTAAATATTGAGAAACGTAAGCAAAAAATAGCCAGAAAAGTCTCCATGACGAATATCAGATCCATAGAATTCAGTGTTTCTATAGGTTAAATACCACTAATTATGTATTACACGTGTTTCAATGGGAAAATGCCTAATTTCGGCTGGAATTTTCTCATATTCAGAACTCTCACAGTTCAATGCCACCAATATCAGGTGAAACTATATGATTTAGATGCCAAATGATCAAAAATTCAACATAGGTTGACCTGAGACTTTTCTTGTTTTAACGCACTGAACCGTAAACACCTTAAAATGACAGTGCGCCCTCGAAGCTGAAAGTTACAATATGATAAGGCGACTATTTACTAAAAACCGAAACCGTGCGTATGAATTTTGGTACTATTACATCAAAATGTCATATAATGAGAGAAAATGTACCATTTTGAAGCATCAAACTCTAAAAATTACTTTTTTTTTTTTTTTACTTAATCAATATCAGCGATTTTAATGCAGTATTTTAGAATGGCATGAAAACAAATAGTTCCTCATCGTATTTCAATGTATCGCCCAGGCCTATTAGTGGTCTTTAACCTGGTAGGCCCGAGGCCGTTGACTCCCATACGACGACTAAACACTCCAAGTGGGCTGTCGTTATCGACAGCCTGTCACCCATATTTTGTCTTTTGGTTTCTTTTTACCCCATAATTTTGGTCCGAGTTGGGGAGTATGTCGTAGGGACACATGCAGCTGCTATACATGTAATTGAACGAAGCTTCATCATTCATAAGCACTGCTGTTTTCTTCATCTTTGCAAATTTTAATCATATAAAAATACCTAATAATGTTTCATTGTCTCATACTTCACTTTTATGCTATTCCAATAATTTCTACACCTGAACTGGAATCACTGAGAGTGCGATGATCCAATATCGACACTGAATAAAAGCCCGGAATAAAAGCCATGGCCATATTTTCAATAGTAAAGAATCATTTTCACCAAGGTCCTGACTATCTTATTTCTAGTTTTTGGCTGTGTTCTGCGTATTTGACTCTAAGTAAACATAGCCTAGCCTAAATCTGTTTGTTCCCTACAGTGCAATAATCTTGTCTAAATAATTTGAAGGCAGGTGGATATCGAAAATCATAACACTAGCTTATTCTTTCTGGTTTCATCCGATATGGATCCGTTTCGTTTGAGTAAGTACTATTGGTTAAGTTTTTAGAAAACCTGCATGGCTTCCGTAATTTGCGTCGCTGGTCGGGATTTATATCGCAATAAAGATTGCATTATTCCGTATATATTTGAAATATTCATTAAACATGAAAAAAATGTTTAAAGATTATGAGACAGTGTCATGAAAATCAGAACTATACTAAACGAATTTGCCATAAATGGTACCATGTTTGATCTATATAATCTATAATCTAAGACCGAATTAAAATGATTAGTTTGCGTCTGACGTCAGTCCAAAGGCGCGGTGGCGTGATTAGTTGCTGACCTGCGCGGCGGAGTGATTGGTTGCTGACTTGCGCATTTTCGGTCTGGATGACAGGACGTTATACGCAAACAAGTCATTTAATGCGGTATCGAATTAAAATATGAGTTGTTTTTAAAGATGAGTTATCATCAAAGCACCTAGGCTGATATAATCATGTATACAAACTGGCTATAATTTTAATGAAACACTAAACACCATTTCACTTGCAAACAGAAGTTCAATTAGGACATGTATTGCAAGAATGTCAAGCTTTTTATGTGGGTAGGTACTTACATACACATCAGAATTAGAACTGAAAGTGCCCGACTTTATACCCATGTCTTCATCATATCCCATTTGAGAATAAGTCTCGCCTATATCATTAGTTTGTTTACAGTCTGGTGGTGAATGATACAATTTTTCAATCTGTATATCGATGTCAGACTTAAGGCATGGTATAGCTAGACATCCCAAGAGATCTTCAAGTGTACTTTTTCCTATAGGGTAAGTGTTCATTCCAGTTCAATTGTGTCTTGCATCTCGTAGCGAATGTTGTAACTAAGACATTCAAGAAATATTGGCCTTCCTAAAGGGTACTTGAGTTTCCACATGTGAGAGTAAACTCGCAAAGTTACAGTTCTCTGATAAGATCTTAGTACGTATTGTTTTTCTTCTTAACCTAATCACGATACGTAGGATGAAGATTGAAAGTTTACTATAAAACAAAAAGACGCCTATTCATTCCTTCCCCTTTGGTTTAGTAATCAGATCTCCACTATTTTCCCTTTAAAGCTATACTCGCCCTTTCCTATCTATTTGTTCTAGAAAGTTATGTGGATCATCCTTATACGTGACTTTAAGATGATAACTTAACTTAGAACATAGTCAGCGGGAAACCTGATCGCCTCCTTCTTATGGCTCAATCCATGCACTGGTGAAATTCAGAACTGTACTCCTGCGCGCTAGTGCTGTTGTCTGCAATCTACAAAGGGCAATGTTTGCATACCGGTATTGGTCTTCATTAGTTCATCATTGTTGTGTCTAAAGCTACATCCCTGTATCCTACACTGTTCTTTCCGATGTTTATTCTTTTGTGAAGTTCATTTCAAGTTGGTATGTTGCTTCCATACTGGTTTATCCTTGTTGATACAACCATGTTTCAAATTTTAATGTTTCTTATATGTTTAGTTATTGTTAGTATGAGTCGTCTATGTCTTGTTCAACAAGTGAATAGAACCATGCATCATACCAAAAGAAATACAACGCCATTCGCCAATAGTCATGATAATATATCAAGCAATCTAACTCGATTTGAATAGTAAATATGAATATAAAATACTGTCTGCTACAGAACTATTCTCTATCCTTTAGTAATTCTATTGTCTGAGACTATAGCACACACCTCGCAGCACTCTAATCACTCGCCAGCTCTATTTCCAATTTGCGCAAAATCTTGATGAAATCTGTGCAGAATAAAAGAATCTTTGCAGAATAAAAGAAACGAATCTCGAGACAGCCATCTTTTATCCATTCAATTTATACAAAACCTCTTCAATTTTATTATTTGAAACAAGAGAAAAGAAGTACTGTACAGTGTATTCTCACCATTTACTTCAACAATAAGACTCTGTACAGTTTGATCTGCTGCTTTGTTCAACCGATCAGATACTGAATATCGCATAAGAATAAAATCAAAATTGTGTGGGCAAAAGTAATATTTTCTACTCTGCGCGCACAGCTCAGGTAATGTTTAATTCATTTATTTTCTAAGTTATTGTTTATGCAATGGAATAGATATTGCGTAAGCAATTTGTCTTTGTTGTTTTTGAATCAGTTGATTTGATTTTCAAACCGATTATTCAAAATCTGATCCCTTGGCAGGACGGAATGGGCGGAAATAGTCAGATAAGCATACACATAAAACTTTATTAACCCATACTCGAGCAGATTTAAAGTGAAAACCAAAGTATGGAAACAAGTTTTATCCGAATTACCCTGACAAAATCCAAACTTAACATTATTTGACTCTTTATCTGTAAACTATTTGTTTCATCTTTTATGATACATTTGTCAAAACTCTATCGATATGGTCCTGGTAAGACTCTGAACTGACCTAAGGCCCACTCAGGCCCAATATCAACAAAAAAACATCAAGGCCGCAGGGCTGGTAGGTTAAATACCACTAATTATGTATTACACGTGTTTCAATGGGAAAATGCCTAATTTCGGCTGGAATTTTCTCATATTCAGAACTCTCACAGTTCAATGCCACCAATATCAGGTGAAACTATATGATTTAGATGCCAAATGATCAAAAATTCAACATAGGTTGACCTGAGACTTTTCTTGTTTTAACGCACTGAACCGTAAACACCTTAAAATGACAGTGCGCCCTCGAAGCTGAAAGTTACAATATGATAAGGCGACTATTTACTAAAACCGAAACCGTGCGTATGAATTTTGGTACTATTACATCAAAAATGTCATATAATGAGAGAAAATGTACCATTTTGAAGCATCAAACTCTAAAAATTACTTTTTTGGCTATATAACTTGATCAATTTCAGCGATTTTAATGCAGTCTTTTCGAATGCCATGAAAACAAATAGTTCCTCATCGTATTTCAATGTATCGCCCAGGCCTATTAGTGGTCTTTAACCTATATAAGCACAAAGGTGCTCCAATCTCGGGTAAAATGACATGAATGTAAACATTGACATTTGCAATACATGTTTTAACAAGAAAATTTCTGGAAAACAGCATGACGAGTAAAATATCAATGATTTTCGGACACCCTGTATGATGACTGTTTCGCTGTTTTTGCTTCAACCTAGGACTATATCTGGAGATTCGTATCTGTAGCCTGTCCTAGCACGATCATATCAGATTAAGATTGATTTAGGGTTAGTGTTCCGATATAGGCTTGCTGTTTAGTGTTAGAATTGTTGATTAGGGTCAGGTTCGCATTAGGAATAGGGTTTTTATAGGGCTAGGCTCATGGATAGGGATAGAGATACGGCTAGGTCAGAGGATTAGATATGTGTTTAAAATAGAGTTATAGATCAAGTTAGGGTTCCGGCTTGAGTTAGGATAGAGTGAGGCCACACAGGATGCTGTAGAGGCCCATAGACAACGTGTACGCAAAGACTAGGTTTTATTTTACACGTGACTATAGGCCTTACATGCGCCTTAAAGCTTAAGCAAAATGCCTAGCCTAGGCCTATACTGTATTTACACGTATAGGCCTATGTACGTTATTTAGGGCAAGGAAATCACCAACAAAATGTGCATGTGGGTCTAATTAACAAAGTAGCATGTCTATATGATCATCAACATTGATTTTTCATCATCATTAAGCTTTCTATATGTATACGCAGGGAAGCGAAGGTTGTTGAATTTAGATGCCCTGAAATCACAGAAACCAGCCGTAAACCCAATACTAATGCCACAAGTCGTCCCCCCTCAACCCGTTACTACCTCAACAGGTTCTAAAAACATACCTTAGTAGTCGAAGAAGATGCACGTTTTCTTGCCAGGGCAAATACAGTTAAATATTGAGAAACGTAAGCAAAAAATAGCCAGAAAAGTCTCCATGACGAATATCAGATCCATAGAATTCAGTGTTTCTATATAAGCACAAAGGTGCTCCAATCTCGGGTAAAATGACATGAATGTAAACATTGACATTTGCAATACATGTTTTAACAAGAAAATTTCTGGAAAACAGCATGACGAGTAAAATATCAATGATTTTCGGACACCCTGTATGATGACTGTTTCGCTGTTTTTGCTTCAACCTAGGACTATATCTGGAGATTCGTATCTGTAGCCTGTCCTAGCACGATCATATCAGATTAAGATTGATTTAGGGTTAGTGTTCCGATATAGGCTTGCTGTTTAGTGTTAGAATTGTTGATTAGGGTCAGGTTCGCATTAGGAATAGGGTTTTTATAGGGCTAGGCTCATGGATAGGGATAGAGATACGGCTAGGTCAGAGGATTAGATATGTGTTTAAAATAGAGTTATAGATCAAGTTAGGGTTCCGGCTTGAGTTAGGATAGAGTGAGGCCACACAGGATGCTGTAGAGGCCCATAGACAACGTGTACGCAAAGACTAGGTTTTATTTTACACGTGACTATAGGCCTTACATGCGCCTTAAAGCTTAAGCAAAATGCCTAGCCTAGGCCTATACTGTATTTACACGTATAGGCCTATGTACGTTATTTAGGGCAAGGAAATCACCAACAAAATGTGCATGTGGGTCTAATTAACAAAGTAGCATGTCTATATGATCATCAACATTGATTTTTCATCATCATTAAGCTTTCTATATGTATACGCAGGGAAGCGAAGGTTGTTGAATTTAGATGCCCTGAAATCACAGAAACCAGCCGTAAACCCAATACTAATGCCACAAGTCGTCCCCCCCTCAACCCGTTACTACCTCAACAGGTTCTAAAAACATACCTTAGTAGTCGAAGAAGATGCACGTTTTCTTGCCAGGGCAAATACAGTTAAATATTGAGAAACGTAAGCAAAAAATAGCCAGAAAAGTCTCCATGACGAATATCAGATCCATAGAATTCAGTGTTTCTATAGGTTAAATACCACTAATTATGTATTACACGTGTTTCAATGGGAAAATGCCTAATTTCGGCTGGAATTTTCTCATATTCAGAACTCTCACAGTTCAATGCCACCAATATCAGGTGAAACTATATGATTTAGATGCCAAATGATCAAAAATTCAACATAGGTTGACCTGAGACTTTTCTTGTTTTAACGCACTGAACCGTAAACACCTTAAAATGACAGTGCGCCCTCGAAGCTGAAAGTTACAATATGATAAGGCGACTATTTACTAAAAACCGAAACCGTGCGTATGAATTTTGGTACTATTACATCAAAAATGTCATATAATGAGAGAAAATGTACCATTTTGAAGCATCAAACTCTAAAAATTACTTTTTGGCTATATAACTTGATCAATTTCAGCGATTTTAATGCAGTCTTTTCGAATGCCATGAAAACAAATAGTTCCTCATCGTATTTCAATGTATCGCCCAGGCCTATTAGTGGTCTTTAACCTGGTAGGCCCGAGGCCGTTGACTCCCATACGACGACTAAACACTCCAAGTGGGCTGTCGTTATCGACAGCCTGTCACCCATATTTGTGGCTTGATTTCTTTTTACCCCATAATTTTGGTCCGAGTTGGGGAGTATGTCGTAGGGACACATGCAGCTGCTATACATGTAATTGAACGAAGCTTCATCATTCATAAGCACTGCTGTTTTCTTCATCTTTGCAAATTTTAATCATATAAAAATACCTAATAATGTTTCATTGTCTCATACTTCACTTTTATGCTATTCCAATAATTTTAAACTTGGTTGGGCTACACCTGAACTGGAATCACTGAGAGTGCGATGATCCAATATCGACACTGAATAAAAGCCCGGAATAAAAGCCATGGCCATATTTTCAATAGTAAAGAATCATTTTCACCAAGGTCCTGACTATCTTATTTCTAGTTTTTGGCTGTGTTCTGCGTATTTGACTCTAAGTAAACATAGCCTAGCCTAAATCTGTTTGTTCCCTACAGTGCAATAATCTTGTCTAAATCATTTGAAGGCAGGTGGATATCGAAAATCATAACACTAGCTTATTCTTTCTGGTTTCATCCGATATGGATCCGTTTCGTTTGAGTAAGTACTATTGGTTAAGTTTTTAGAAAACCTGCATGGCTTCCGTAATTTGCGTCGCTGGTCGGGATTTATATCGCAATAAAGATTGCATTATTCCGTATATATTTGAAATATTCATTAAACATGCAAAAAAAATGTTTAAAGATTATGAGACAGTGTCATGAAAATCAGAACTATACTAAACGAATTTGCCATAAATGGTACCATGTTTGATCTATATAATCTATAATCTAAGACCGAATTAAAATGATTAGTTTGCGTCTGACGTCAGTCCAAAGGCGCGGTGGCGTGATTAGTTGCTGACCTGCGCGGCGGAGTGATTGGTTGCTGACTTGCGCATTTTCGGTCTGGATGACAGGACGTTATACGCAAACAAGTCATTTAATGCGGTATCGAATTAAAATATGAGTTGTTTTTAAAGATGAGTTATCATCAAAAGCACCTAGGCTGATATAATCATGTATACAAACTGGCTATAATTTTAATGAAACACTAAACACCATTTCACTTGCAAACAGAAGTTCAATTAGGACATGTATTGCAAGAATGTCAAGCTTTTTATGTGGGTAGGTACTTACATACACATCAGAATTAGAACTGAAAGTGCCCGACTTTATACCCATGTCTTCATCATATCCCATTTGAGAATAAGTCTCGCCTATATCATTAGTTTGTTTACAGTCTGGTGGTGAATGATACAATTTTTCAATCTGTATATCGATGTCAGACTTAAGGCATGGTATAGCTAGACATCCCAAGAGATCTTCAAGTGTACTTTTTCCTATAGGGTAAGTGTTCATTCCAGTTCAATTGTGTCTTGCATCTCGTAGCGAATGTTGTAACTAAGACATTCAAGAAATATTGGCCTTCCTAAAGGGTACTTGAGTTTCCACATGTGAGAGTAAACTCGCAAAGTTACAGTTCTCTGATAAGATCTTAGTACGTATTGTTTTTCTTCTTAACCTAATCACGATACGTAGGATGAAGATTGAAAGTTTACTATAAAACAAAAAGACGCCTATTCATTCCTTCCCCTTTGGTTTAGTAATCAGATCTCCACTATTTTCCCTTTAAAGCTATACTCGCCCTTTCCTATCTATTTGTTCTAGAAAGTTATGTGGATCATCCTTATACGTGACTTTAAGATGATAACTTAACTTAGAACATAGTCAGCGGGAAACCTGATCGCCTCCTTCTTATGGCTCAATCCATGCACTGGTGAAATTCAGAACTGTACTCCTGCGCGCTAGTGCTGTTGTCTGCAATCTACAAAGGGCAATGTTTGCATACCGGTATTGGTCTTCATTAGTTCATCATTGTTGTGTCTAAAGCTACATCCCTGTATCCTACACTGTTCTTTCCGATGTTTATTCTTTTTGAAGTTCATTTCAAGTTGGTATGTTGCTTCCATACTGGTTTATCCTTGTTGATACAACCATGTTTCAAATTTTAATGTTTCTTATATGTTTAGTTATTGTTAGTATGAGTCGTCTATGTCTTGTTCAACAAGTGAATAGAACCATGCATCATACCAAAAGAAATACAACGCCATTCCCCATAGTCATGATAATATATCAAGCAATCTAACTCGATTTGAATAGTAAATATGAATATAAAATACTGTCTGCTACAGAACTATTCTCTATCCTTTAGTAATTCTATTGTCTGAGACTATAGCACACACCTCGCAGCACTCTAATCACTCGCCAGCTCTATTTCCAATTTGCGCAAAATCTTGATGAAATCTGTGCAGAATAAAAGAATCTTTGCAGAATAAAAGAAACGAATCTCGAGACAGCCATCTTTTATCCATTCAATTTATACAAAACCTCTTCAATTTTATTATTTGAAACAAGAGAAAAGAAGTACTGTACAGTGTATTCTCACCATTTACTTCAACAATAAGACTCTGTACAGTTTGATCTGCTGCTTTGTTCAACCGATCAGATACTGAATATCGCATAAGAATAAAATCAAAATTGTGTGGGCAAAAGTAATATTTTCTACTCTGCGCGCACAGCTCAGGTAATGTTTAATTCATTTATTTTCTAAGTTATTGTTTATGCAATGGAATAGATATTGCGTAAGCAATTTGTCTTTGTTGTTTTTGAATCAGTTGATTTGATTTTCAAACCGATTATTCAAAATCTGATCCCTTGGCAGGACGGAATGGGCGGAAATAGTCAGATAAGCATACACATAAAACTTTATTAACCCATACTCGAGCAGATTTAAAGTGAAAACCAAAGTATGGAAACAAGTTTTATCCGAATTACCCTGACAAAATCCAAACTTAACATTATTTGACTCTTTATCTGTAAACTATTTGTTTCATCTTTTATGATACATTTGTCAAAACTCTATCGATATGGTCCTGGTAAGACTCTGAACTGACCTAAGGCCCACTCAGGCCCAATATCAACAAAAAAACATCAAGGCCGCAGGGCTGGTAGGTTAAATACCACTAATTATGTATTACACGTGTTTCAATGGGAAAATGCCTAATTTCGGCTGGAATTTTCTCATATTCAGAACTCTCACAGTTCAATGCCACCAATATCAGGTGAAACTATATGATTTAGATGCCAAATGATCAAAAATTCAACATAGGTTGACCTGAGACTTTTCTTGTTTTAACGCACTGAACCGTAAACACCTTAAAATGACAGTGCGCCCTCGAAGCTGAAAGTTACAATATGATAAGGCGACTATTTACTAAAAACCGAAACCGTGCGTATGAATTTTGGTACTATTACATCAAAAATGTCATATAATGAGAGAAAATGTACCATTTTGAAGCATCAAACTCTAAAAATTCCTTTCTTGGCTACATAACTTGATCAATTTCAGCGATTTTAATGCAGTCTTTTCGAATGCCATGAAAACAAATAGTTCCTCATCGTATTTCAATGTATCGCCCAGGCCTATTAGTGGTCTTTAACCTATATAAGCACAAAGGTGCTCCAATCTCGGGTAAAATGACATGAATGTAAACATTGACATTTGCAATACATGTTTTAACAAGAAAATTTCTGGAAAACAGCATGACGAGTAAAATATCAATGATTTTCGGACACCCTGTATGATGACTGTTTCGCTGTTTTTGCTTCAACCTAGGACTATATCTGGAGATTCGTATCTGTAGCCTGTCCTAGCACGATCATATCAGATTAAGATTGATTTAGGGTTAGTGTTCCGATATAGGCTTGCTGTTTAGTGTTAGAATTGTTGATTAGGGTCAGGTTCGCATTAGGAATAGGGTTTTTATAGGGCTAGGCTCATGGATAGGGATAGAGATACGGCTAGGTCAGAGGATTAGATATGTGTTTAAAATAGAGTTATAGATCAAGTTAGGGTTCCGGCTTGAGTTAGGATAGAGTGAGGCCACACAGGATGCTGTAGAGGCCCATAGACAACGTGTACGCAAAGACTAGGTTTTATTTTACACGTGACTATAGGCCTTACATGCGCCTTAAAGCTTAAGCAAAATGCCTAGCCTAGGCCTATACTGTATTTACACGTATAGGCCTATGTACGTTATTTAGGGCAAGGAAATCACCAACAAAATGTGCATGTGGGTCTAATTAACAAAGTAGCATGTCTATATGATCATCAACATTGATTTTTCATCATCATTAAGCTTTCTATATGTATACGCAGGGAAGCGAAGGTTGTTGAATTTAGATGCCCTGAAATCACAGAAACCAGCCGTAAACCCAATACTAATGCCACAAGTCGTCCCCCCCTCAACCCGTTACTACCTCAACAGGTTCTAAAAACATACCTTAGTAGTCGAAGAAGATGCACGTTTTCTTGCCAGGGCAAATACAGTTAAATATTGAGAAACGTAAGCAAAAAATAGCCAGAAAAGTCTCCATGACGAATATCAGATCCATAGAATTCAGTGTTTCTATAGGTTAAATACCACTAATTATGTATTACACGTGTTTCAATGGGAAAATGCCTAATTTCGGCTGGAATTTTCTCATATTCAGAACTCTCACAGTTCAATGCCACCAATATCAGGTGAAACTATATGATTTAGATGCCAAATGATCAAAAATTCAACATAGGTTGACCTGAGACTTTTCTTGTTTTAACGCACTGAACCGTAAACACCTTAAAATGACAGTGCGCCCTCGAAGCTGAAAGTTACAATATGATAAGGCGACTATTTACTAAAACCCGAAACCGTGCGTATGAATTTTGGTACTATTACATCAAAAATGTCATATAATGAGAGAAAATGTACCATTTTGAAGCATCAAACTCTAAAAATTACTTTTTTGGCTATATAACTTGATCAATTTCAGCGATTTTAATGCAGTCTTTTCGAATGCCATGAAAACAAATAGTTCCTCATCGTATTTCAATGTATCGCCCAGGCCTATTAGTGGTCTTTAACCTGGTAGGCCCGAGGCCGTTGACTCCCATACGACGACTAAACACTCCAAGTGGGCTGTCGTTATCGACAGCCTGTCACCCATATTTTGTCTTTTGGTTTCTTTTTACCCCATAATTTTGGTCCGAGTTGGGGAGTATGTCGTAGGGACACATGCAGCTGCTATACATGTAATTGAACGAAGCTTCATCATTCATAAGCACTGCTGTTTTCTTCATCTTTGCAAATTTTAATCATATAAAAATACCTAATAATGTTTCATTGTCTCATACTTCACTTTTATGCTATTCCAATAATTTTAAACTTGGTTGGGCTACACCTGAACTGGAATCACTGAGAGTGCGATGATCCAATATCGACACTGAATAAAAGCCCGGAATAAAAGCCATGGCCATATTTTCAATAGTAAAGAATCATTTTCACCAAGGTCCTGACTATCTTATTTCTAGTTTTTGGCTGTGTTCTGCGTATTTGACTCTAAGTAAACATAGCCTAGCCTAAATCTGTTTGTTCCCTACAGTGCAATAATCTTGTCTAAATAATTTGAAGGCAGGTGGATATCGAAAATCATAACACTAGCTTATTCTTTCTGGTTTCATCCGATATGGATCCGTTTCGTTTGAGTAAGTACTATTGGTTAAGTTTTTTAGAAAACCTGCATGGCTTCCGTAATTTGCGTCGCTGGTCGGGATTTATATCGCAATAAAGATTGCATTATTCCGTATATATTTGAAATATTCATTAAACATGCAAAAAAAATGTTTAAAGATTATGAGACAGTGTCATGAAAATCAGAACTATACTAAACGAATTTGCCATAAATGGTACCATGTTTGATCTATATAATCTATAATCTAAGACCGAATTAAAATGATTAGTTTGCGTCTGACGTCAGTCCAAAGGCGCGGTGGCGTGATTAGTTGCTGACCTGCGCGGCGGAGTGATTGGTTGCTGACTTGCGCATTTTCGGTCTGGATGACAGGACGTTATACGCAAACAAGTCATTTAATGCGGTATCGAATTAAAATATGAGTTGTTTTTAAAGATGAGTTATCATCAAAGCACCTAGGCTGATATAATCATGTATACAAACTGGCTATAATTTTAATGAAACACTAAACACCATTTCACTTGCAAACAGAAGTTCAATTAGGACATGTATTGCAAGAATGTCAAGCTTTTTATGTGGGTAGGTACTTACATACACATCAGAATTAGAACTGAAAGTGCCCGACTTTATACCCATGTCTTCATCATATCCCATTTGAGAATAAGTCTCGCCTATATCATTAGTTTGTTTACAGTCTGGTGGTGAATGATACAATTTTTCAATCTGTATATCGATGTCAGACTTAAGGCATGGTATAGCTAGACATCCCAAGAGATCTTCAAGTGTACTTTTTCCTATAGGGTAAGTGTTCATTCCAGTTCAATTGTGTCTTGCATCTCGTAGCGAATGTTGTAACTAAGACATTCAAGAAATATTGGCCTTCCTAAAGGGTACTTGAGTTTCCACATGTGAGAGTAAACTCGCAAAGTTACAGTTCTCTGATAAGATCTTAGTACGTATTGTTTTTCTTCTTAACCTAATCACGATACGTAGGATGAAGATTGAAAGTTTACTATAAAACAAAAAGACGCCTATTCATTCCTTCCCCTTTGGTTTAGTAATCAGATCTCCACTATTTTCCCTTTAAAGCTATACTCGCCCTTTCCTATCTATTTGTTCTAGAAAGTTATGTGGATCATCCTTATACGTGACTTTAAGATGATAACTTAACTTAGAACATAGTCAGCGGGAAACCTGATCGCCTCCTTCTTATGGCTCAATCCATGCACTGGTGAAATTCAGAACTGTACTCCTGCGCGCTAGTGCTGTTGTCTGCAATCTACAAAGGGCAATGTTTGCATACCGGTATTGGTCTTCATTAGTTCATCATTGTTGTGTCTAAAGCTACATCCCTGTATCCTACACTGTTCTTTCCGATGTTTACTCTTTTTTGAAGTTCATTTCAAGTTGGTATGTTGCTTCCATACTGGTTTATCCTTGTTGATACAACCATGTTTCAAATTTTAATGTTTCTTATATGTTTAGTTATTGTTAGTATGAGTCGTCTATGTCTTGTTCAACAAGTGAATAGAACCATGCATCATACCAAAAGAAATACAACGCCATTCCCCCATAGTCATGATAATATATCAAGCAATCTAACTCGATTTGAATAGTAAATATGAATATAAAATACTGTCTGCTACAGAACTATTCTCTATCCTTTAGTAATTCTATTGTCTGAGACTATAGCACACACCTCGCAGCACTCTAATCACTCGCCAGCTCTATTTCCAATTTGCGCAAAATCTTGATGAAATCTGTGCAGAATAAAAGAATCTTTGCAGAATAAAAGAAACGAATCTCGAGACAGCCATCTTTTATCCATTCAATTTATACAAAACCTCTTCAATTTTATTATTTGAAACAAGAGAAAAGAAGTACTGTACAGTGTATTCTCACCATTTACTTCAACAATAAGACTCTGTACAGTTTGATCTGCTGCTTTGTTCAACCGATCAGATACTGAATATCGCATAAGAATAAAATCAAAATTGTGTGGGCAAAAGTAATATTTTCTACTCTGCGCGCACAGCTCAGGTAATGTTTAATTCATTTATTTTCTAAGTTATTGTTTATGCAATGGAATAGATATTGCGTAAGCAATTTGTCTTTGTTGTTTTTGAATCAGTTGATTTGATTTTCAAACCGATTATTCAAAATCTGATCCCTTGGCAGGACGGAATGGGCGGAAATAGTCAGATAAGCATACACATAAAACTTTATTAACCCATACTCGAGCAGATTTAAAGTGAAAACCAAAGTATGGAAACAAGTTTTATCCGAATTACCCTGACAAAATCCAAACTTAACATTATTTGACTCTTTATCTGTAAACTATTTGTTTCATCTTTTATGATACATTTGTCAAAACTCTATCGATATGGTCCTGGTAAGACTCTGAACTGACCTAAGGCCCACTCAGGCCCAATATCAACAAAAAAAAACATCAAGGCCGCAGGGCTGGTAGGTTAAATACCACTAATTATGTATTACACGTGTTTCAATGGGAAAATGCCTAATTTCGGCTGGAATTTTCTCATATTCAGAACTCTCACAGTTCAATGCCACCAATATCAGGTGAAACTATATGATTTAGATGCCAAATGATCAAAAATTCAACATAGGTTGACCTGAGACTTTTCTTGTTTTAACGCACTGAACCGTAAACACCTTAAAATGACAGTGCGCCCTCGAAGCTGAAAGTTACAATATGATAAGGCGACTATTTACTAAAAACCGAAACCGTGCGTATGAATTTTGGTACTATTACATCAAAATGTCATATAATGAGAGAAAATGTACCATTTTGAAGCATCAAACTCTAAAAATTACTTTTTTGGCTATATAACTTGATCAATTTCAGCGATTTTAATGCAGTCTTTTCGAATGCCATGAAAACAAATAGTTCCTCATCGTATTTCAATGTATCGCCCAGGCCTATTAGTGGTCTTTAACCTATATAAGCACAAAGGTGCTCCAATTTCGGGTAAAATGACATGAATGTAAACATTGACATTTGCAATACATGTTTTAACAAGAAAATTTCTGGAAAACAGCATGACGAGTAAAATATCAATGATTTTCGGACACCCTGTATGATGACTGTTTCGCTGTTTTTGCTTCAACCTAGGACTATATCTGGAGATTCGTATCTGTAGCCTGTCCTAGCACGATCATATCAGATTAAGATTGATTTAGGGTTAGTGTTCCGATATAGGCTTGCTGTTTAGTGTTAGAATTGTTGATTAGGGTCAGGTTCGCATTAGGAATAGGGTGTTTATAGGGCTAGGCTCATGGATAGGGATAGAGATACGGCTAGGTCAGAGGATTAGATATGTGTTTAAAATAGAGTTATAGATCAAGTTAGGGTTCCGGCTTGAGTTAGGATAGAGTGAGGCCACACAGGATGCTGTAGAGGCCCATAGACAACGTGTACGCAAAGACTAGGTTTTATTTTACACGTGACTATAGGCCTTACATGCGCCTTAAAGCTTAAGCAAAATGCCTAGCCTAGGCCTATACTGTATTTACACGTATAGGCCTATGTACGTTATTTAGGGCAAGGAAATCACCAACAAAATGTGCATGTGGGTCTAATTAACAAAGTAGCATGTCTATATGATCATCAACATTGATTTTTCATCATCATTAAGCTTTCTATATGTATACGCAGGGAAGCGAAGGTTGTTGAATTTAGATGCCCTGAAATCACAGAAACCAGCCGTAAACCCAATACTAATGCCACAAGTCGTCCCCCCTCAACCCGTTACTACCTCACCGGCTTCTCAAAACATACCTTAGTAGTCGAAGAAGATGCACGTTTTCTTGCCAGGGCAAATACAGTTAAATATTGAGAAACGTAAGCAAAAATAGCCAGAAAAGTCTCCATGACGAATATCAGATCCATAGAATTCAGTGTTTCTATAGGTTAAATACCACTAATTATGTATTACACGTGTTTCAATGGGAAAATGCCTAATTTCGGCTGGAATTTTCTCATATTCAGAACTCTCACAGTTCAATGCCACCAATATCAGGTGAAACTATATGATTTAGATGCCAAATGATCAAAAATTCAACATAGGTTGACCTGAGACTTTTCTTGTTTTAACGCACTGAACCGTAAACACCTTAAAATGACAGTGCGCCCTCGAAGCTGAAAGTTACAATATGATAAGGCGACTATTTACTAAAAACCGAAACCGTGCGTATGAATTTTGGTACTATTACATCAAAAATGTCATATAATGAGAGAAAATGTACCATTTTGAAGCATCAAACTCTAAAAATTACTTTTTTTCTATATAACTTGCTCAATTTCAGCGATTTTAATGCAGTCTTTTCGAATGCCATGAAAACAAATAGTTCCTCATCGTATTTCAATGTATCGCCCAGGCCTATTAGTGGTCTTTAACCTATATAAGCACAAAGGTGTGCTCCAATCTCAGGTAAAATGACATGAATGTAAACATTGACATTTGCAATACATGTTTTAACAAGAAAATTTCTGGAAAACAGCATGACGAGTAAAATATCAATGATTTTCGGACACCCTGTATGATGACTGTTTCGCTGTTTTTGCTTCAACCTAGGACTATATCTGGAGATTCGTATCTGTAGCCTGTCCTAGCACGATCATATCAGATTAAGATTGATTTAGGGTTAGTGTTCCGATATAGGCTTGCTGTTTAGTGTTAGAATTGTTGATTAGGGTCAGGTTCGCATTAGGAATAGGGTTTTTATAGGGCTAGGCTCATGGATAGGGATAGAGATACGGCTAGGTCAGAGGATTAGATATGTGTTTAAAATAGAGTTATAGATCAAGTTAGGGTTCCGGCTTGAGTTAGGATAGAGTGAGGCCACACAGGATGCTGTAGAGGCCCATAGACAACGTGTACGCAAAGACTAGGTTTTATTTTACACGTGACTATAGGCCTTACATGCGCCTTAAAGCTTAAGCAAAATGCCTAGCCTAGGCCTATACTGTATTTACACGTATAGGCCTATGTACGTTATTTAGGGCAAGGAAATCACCAACAAAATGTGCATGTGGGTCTAATTAACAAAGTAGCATGTCTATATGATCATCAACATTGATTTTTCATCATCATTAAGCTTTCTATATGTATACGCAGGGAAGCGAAGGTTGTTGAATTTAGATGCCCTGAAATCACAGAAACCAGCCGTAAACCCAATACTAATGCCACAAGTCGTCCCCCCCCCCCTCAACCCGTTACTACCTCAACAGGTTCTAAAAACATACCTTAGTAGTCGAAGAAGATGCACGTTTTCTTGCCAGGGCAAATACAGTTAAATATTGAGAAACGTAAGCAAAAAATAGCCAGAAAAGTCTCCATGACGAATATCAGATCCATAGAATTCAGTGTTTCTATAGGTTAAATACCACTAATTATGTATTACACGTGTTTCAATGGGAAAATGCCTAATTTCGGCTGGAATTTTCTCATATTCAGAACTCTCACAGTTCAATGCCACCAATATCAGGTGAAACTATATGATTTAGATGCCAAATGATCAAAAATTCAACATAGGTTGACCTGAGACTTTTCTTGTTTTAACGCACTGAACCGTAAACACCTTAAAATGACAGTGCGCCCTCGAAGCTGAAAGTTACAATATGATAAGGCGACTATTTACTAAAAACCGAAACCGTGCGTATGAATTTTGGTACTATTACATCAAAAATGTCATATAATGAGAGAAAATGTACCATTTTGAAGCATCAAACTCTAAAAATTACTTTTTGGCTATATAACTTGATCAATTTCAGCGATTTTAATGCAGTCTTTTCGAATGCCATGAAAACAAATAGTTCCTCATCGTATTTCAATGTATCGCCCAGGCCTATTAGTGGTCTTTAACCTATATAAGCACAAAGGTGCTCCACTCTCGGGTAAAATGACATGAATGTAAACATGACATTTGCAATACATGTTTTAACAAGAAAATTTCTGGAAAACAGCATGACGAGTAAAATATCAATGATTTTCGGACACCCTGTATGATGACTGTTTCGCTGTTTTTGCTTCAACCTAGGACTATATCTGGAGATTCGTATCTGTAGCCTGTCCTAGCACGATCATATCAGATTAAGATTGATTTAGGGTTAGTGTTCCGATATAGGCTTGCTGTTTAGTGTTAGAATTGTTGATTAGGGTCAGGTTCGCATTAGGAATAGGGTTTTTATAGGGCTAGGCTCATGGATAGGGATAGAGATACGGCTAGGTCAGAGGATTAGATATGTGTTTAAAATAGAGTTATAGATCAAGTTAGGGTTCCGGCTTGAGTTAGGATAGAGTGAGGCCACACAGGATGCTGTAGAGGCCCATAGACAACGTGTACGCAAAGACTAGGTTTTATTTTACACGTGACTATAGGCCTTACATGCGCCTTAAAGCTTAAGCAAAATGCCTAGCCTAGGCCTATACTGTATTTACACGTATAGGCCTATGTACGTTATTTAGGGCAAGGAAATCACCAACAAAATGTGCATGTGGGTCTAATTAACAAAGTAGCATGTCTATATGATCATCAACATTGATTTTTCATCATCATTAAGCTTTCTATATGTATACGCAGGGAAGCGAAGGTTGTTGAATTTAGATGCCCTGAAATCACAGAAACCAGCCGTAAACCCAATACTAATGCCACAAGTCGTCCCCCCCCTCAACCCGTTACTACCTCAACAGGTTCTAAAAACATACCTTAGTAGTCGAAGAAGATGCACGTTTTCTTGCCAGGGCAAATACAGTTAAATATTGAGAAACGTAAGCAAAAAATAGCCAGAAAAGTCTCCATGACGAATATCAGATCCATAGAATTCAGTGTTTCTATAGGTTAAATACCACTAATTATGTATTACACGTGTTTCAATGGGAAAATGCCTAATTTCGGCTGGAATTTTCTCATATTCAGAACTCTCACAGTTCAATGCCACCAATATCAGGTGAAACTATATGATTTAGATGCCAAATGATCAAAAATTCAACATAGGTTGACCTGAGACTTTTCTTGTTTTAACGCACTGAACCGTAAACACCTTAAAATGACAGTGCGCCCTCGAAGCTGAAAGTTACAATATGATAAGGCGACTATTTACTAAAAACCGAAACCGTGCGTATGAATTTTGGTACTATTACATCAAAAATGTCATATAATGAGAGAAAATGTACCATTTTGAAGCATCAAACTCTAAAAATTACTTTTTTGGCTATATAACTTGATCAATTTCAGCGATTTTAATGCAGTCTTTTCGAATGCCATGAAAACAAATAGTTCCTCATCGTATTTCAATGTATCGCCCAGGCCTATTAGTGGTCTTTAACCTATATAAGCACAAAGGTGCTCCAATCTCAGGTAAATGACATGAATGTAAACATTGACATTTGCAATACATGTTTTAACAAGAAAATTTCTGGAAAAAACAGCATGACGAGTAAAATATCAATGATTTTCGGACACCCTGTATGATGACTGTTTCGCTGTTTTTGCTTCAACCTAGGACTATATCTGGAGATTCGTATCTGTAGCCTGTCCTAGCACGATCATATCAGATTAAGATTGATTTAGGGTTAGTGTTCCGATATAGGCTTGCTGTTTAGTGTTAGAATTGTTGATTAGGGTCAGGTTCGCATTAGGAATAGGGTTTTTATAGGGCTAGGCTCATGGATAGGGATAGAGATACGGCTAGGTCAGAGGATTAGATATGTGTTTAAAATAGAGTTATAGATCAAGTTAGGGTTCCGGCTTGAGTTAGGATAGAGTGAGGCCACACAGGATGCTGTAGAGGCCCATAGACAACGTGTACGCAAAGACTAGGTTTTATTTTACACGTGACTATAGGCCTTACATGCGCCTTAAAGCTTAAGCAAAATGCCTAGCCTAGGCCTATACTGTATTTACACGTATAGGCCTATGTACGTTATTTAGGGCAAGGAAATCACCAACAAAATGTGCATGTGGGTCTAATTAACAAAGTAGCATGTCTATATGATCATCAACATTGATTTTTCATCATCATTAAGCTTTCTATATGTATACGCAGGGAAGCGAAGGTTGTTGAATTTAGATGCCCTGAAATCACAGAAACCAGCCGTAAACCCAATACTAATGCCACAAGTCGTCCCCCCCTCAACCCGTTACTACCTCAACAGGTTCTAAAAACATACCTTAGTAGTCGAAGAAGATGCACGTTTTCTTGCCAGGGCAAATACAGTTAAATATTGAGAAACGTAAGCAAAAAATAGCCAGAAAAGTCTCCATGACGAATATCAGATCCATAGAATTCAGTGTTTCTATAGGTTAAATACCACTAATTATGTATTACACGTGTTTCAATGGGAAAATGCCTAATTTCGGCTGGAATTTTCTCATATTCAGAACTCTCACAGTTCAATGCCACCAATATCAGGTGAAACTATATGATTTAGATGCCAAATGATCAAAAATTCAACATAGGTTGACCTGAGACTTTTCTTGTTTTAACGCACTGAACCGTAAACACCTTAAAATGACAGTGCGCCCTCGAAGCTGAAAGTTACAATATGATAAGGCGACTATTTACTAAAACCGAAACCGTGCGTATGAATTTTGGTACTATTACATCAAAAATGTCATATAATGAGAGAAAATGTACCATTTTGAAGCATCAAACTCTAAAAATTACTTTTTGGCTATATAACTTGATCAATTTCAGCGATTTTAATGCAGTCTTTTCGAATGCCATGAAAACAAATAGTTCCTCATCGTATTTCAATGTATCGCCCAGGCCTATTAGTGGTCTTTAACCTGGTAGGCCCGAGGCCGTTGACTCCCATACGACGACTAAACACTCCAAGTGGGCTGTCGTTATCGACAGCCTGTCACCCATATTTTGTCTTTTGGTTTCTTTTTACCCCATAATTTTGGTCCGAGTTGGGGAGTATGTCGTAGGGACACATGCAGCTGCTATACATGTAATTGAACGAAGCTTCATCATTCATAAGCACTGCTGTTTTCTTCATCTTTGCAAATTTTAATCATATAAAAATACCTAATAATGTTTCATTGTCTCATACTTCACTTTTATGCTATTCCAATAATTTTAAACTTGGTTGGGCTACACCTGAACTGGAATCACTGAGAGTGCGATGATCCAATATCGACACTGAATAAAAGCCCGGAATAAAAGCCATGGCCATATTTTCAATAGTAAAGAATCATTTTCACCAAGGTCCTGACTATCTTATTTCTAGTTTTTGGCTGTGTTCTGCGTATTTGACTCTAAGTAAACATAGCCTAGCCTAAATCTGTTTGTTCCCTACAGTGCAATAATCTTGTCTAAATAATTTGAAGGCAGGTGGATATCGAAAATCATAACACTAGCTTATTCTTTCTGGTTTCATCCGATATGGATCCGTTTCGTTTGAGTAAGTACTATTGGTTAAGTTTTTTAGAAAACCTGCATGGCTTCCGTAATTTGCGTCGCTGGTCGGGATTTATATCGCAATAAAGATTGCATTATTCCGTATATATTTGAAATATTCATTAAACATGCAAAAAATGTTTAAAGATTATGAGACAGTGTCATGAAAATCAGAACTATACTAAACGAATTTGCCATAAATGGTACCATGTTTGATCTATATAATCTATAATCTAAGACCGAATTAAAATGATTAGTTTGCGTCTGACGTCAGTCCAAAGGCGCGGTGGCGTGATTAGTTGCTGACCTGCGCGGCGGAGTGATTGGTTGCTGACTTGCGCATTTTCGGTCTGGATGACAGGACGTTATACGCAAACAAGTCATTTAATGCGGTATCGAATTAAAATATGAGTTGTTTTTAAAGATGAGTTATCATCAAAGCACCTAGGCTGATATAATCATGTATACAAACTGGCTATAATTTTAATGAAACACTAAACACCATTTCACTTGCAAACAGAAGTTCAATTAGGACATGTATTGCAAGAATGTCAAGCTTTTTATGTGGGTAGGTACTTACATACACATCAGAATTAGAACTGAAAGTGCCCGACTTTATACCCATGTCTTCATCATATCCCATTTGAGAATAAGTCTCGCCTATATCATTAGTTTGTTTACAGTCTGGTGGTGAATGATACAATTTTTCAATCTGTATATAGATGTCAGACTTAAGGCATGGTATAGCTAGACATCCCAAGAGATCTTCAAGTGTACTTTTTCCTATAGGGTAAGTGTTCATTCCAGTTCAATTGTGTCTTGCATCTCGTAGCGAATGTTGTAACTAAGACATTCAAGACATATTGGCATTCCTAAAGGGTACTTGAGTTTCCACATGTGAGAGTAAACTCGCAAAGTTACAGTTCTCTGATAAGATCTTGTACGTATTGTTTTTCTTCTTAACCTAATCACGATACGTAGGATGAAGATTGAAAGTTTACTATAAAACAAAAAGACGCCTATTCATTCCTTCCCTTTGGTTTAGTAATCAGATCTCCACTATTTTCCCTTTAAAGCTATACTCGCCCTTTCCTATCTATTTGTTCTAGAAAGTAACGTGGGTCATCCTTATACGTGACTTTAAGATGATAACTTAACTTAGAACATAGTCAGCGGGAAACCTGATCGCCTCCTTCTTATGGCTCAATCCATGCACTGGTGAAATTCAGAACTGTACTCCTGCGCGCTAGTGCTGTTGTCTGCAATGTCTATCTACAAAGAGCAATGTTTGCTATACCGGTATTGGTCTTCATTAGTTCATCATTGTTGTGTCTAAAGCTACATCCCTGCATCGTACACTGTTCTTTCCGATGTTTATTCTTTTTTAAAGTTAATTTCAAGTTGGTATGTTGCTTCCATACTGGTTTATCCTACAATCATGTTTCAAATTTTTATGTTTCTTCTTATAATGTTTAGGTAATGTTGGTATGAGTCGTCTATGTCTTGTTCAACAAGTGAATATAATAAAGAACCATAAATCGTACCAAAAGAAATACAATGCCATTTCCCCATAGTCATGATAATATATCAAGCAATCTAACTCGATTTGAATAGTAAATATGAATATAAAATACTGTCTGATACAAAACTATTCTCTATCCTTTAGTAATTCTATTGTCTGACACTATAGCAAACACCTCACAGCACTCTAATCACTCGCCAGCTCTATTTCCAATTTACGCAAAATCTTGATGAAATCTGGGCAGAATAAAAGAATCTTTGCAGAATAAAAGAAATGAATTAGTATCATCTCGAGACAGCCATCTTTTATCCATTCAATTTATACAAAATCTCTTCAATTTTATTATTTGAAACAAGAGAAAAGAAGTACTGTACAGTGTATTCTCACCATTTACTTCAACAATAAGACTCTGTACTGTTTGATCTGCTGCTTTGTTCAACCGATCAGATACTGAATATCACATAAGAATAAAATCAACATTTTTGTGCAAAAGTAATATTTTCTACTCCGCGCGCTCAGCTCAGGTAATATGTTTAATTCATTCATTTTCTAAGTTTTTGTTTATGCAATAGAATAGACATTGCATAAGCAATTTGTCTTTGTTGTTTTTGAATCAGTTGATTTGATTTTCAAACCGATTATTCAAAATCTGATCCCTTGGCAGGACGGAATGGAAGGAAATAGTCAGATAAGCATACACATAAAACTTTATTAACCCATACTCGAGCAGATTTAAAGTTAAAACCAAAATATGGAAACAGGTTATGTATATCCACATTGCCATGACAAAATCCAAATATAACATTATTTGACTCTTTATCTGGAAATTAGTAATAATACATTTGTCAGCTCTTGTTCCGGGAAATATTGAATTATTATGTATATACAAAAAAATCATTCTGGTTTGTTTGTATTGTATTCCGTTTCGTGGATCTAGTTTTAGACAAAGTCTAAGCTGAATGAGTCAAAAGCAGCTTACACCAACAATAACATTAACAAAAGAAGGAGCACAAACATTTAAACAGAGTATGGTTGTATCAAATGGGACAAACTAGCAACATACCAACTTGAATACATAAATGAACTTTAAAAACTAAAAGCAAGTATCGGAAAGAATAGGACACGTGACTGTCGCTGTACACCTACCAGCTCGCTATAGTGGCGTGTATCTTTACAGCCGTTGGACGGACAACATTTCAGAAGTAAGCATGATAAGTACTCATCTGGCGGGTAACAATTTTGAGACCAGCAATATCTTTCAAAATATCACACTATATTTTTATTGGATGAAATCAAAACTCTACCGCCGGTTTCGGGCGGTTCCGTCCGGTTAGAGTCGGTTTCTATTGTTCCAAACCCCCGGAATTTTGATGGTCCTGGTAAGATACCAAACTGACCTAGGAGTGACCAATACCAATGGCGCAAATGTAACCTTTTGTAGCAAAAAATGCATACAACGGCCCCGACAATAGTGCGCATGAGTGTAGTTCTGGATTTCACCAGAACATGAAATGAGCCATAAGAAGGAGGAGATCATGTTTCCCGCTGACTATCATGACTATACTCAAGTTAAGTCATCTCCTTAAAGTCACGTATAAGGATGACCTACATACATTTCTGGAACAAAACAGTCAGACAAGGGTAAATATAGTTTAAAGGAAGAATCATGGAGAATTGTTTTTACTAAACCAAGACAACACTCATTTTTCACACCAACATAATAAGGCAGCGTTATAAGGTGAAGAACTGAATGATCTCCCTTTCGTCTTGCAGTTAATTTTCAATCTTCATCCTATGGGCATCGTCAGTGTACTTCGGTTATATCTATAAATGCGCTTTTATAAATACGCACGTGACCCATGGGCACGACATTATACCAAAACCAGCAAGCGTGACCAAATCCTCATACATTGACCACTATAGACGAATCCAATTTCACGCATTCCTACACCTCAATGGCCGCTATTGCTGGGTCCCCGTCGGCTCCATCTCACCTAAAATGTGAAATGATGCGGTCTTGGAGGGTATTTTAAACTGCATTCTATCACCCGTATTACACGTAGACAAAAGAATGATGACAGTTTACAAAAGAATCACACAAAAGAATCTAACATCGAATTTTAAGCGGCTTTAATCCACCCAATTGGGCAGTCACAACACCAGTGTGGTGCTACGGGAACCCAATAATGGCCGACCAAATCCTGACCATGACTTGGCTCGTTGGATTCGTCTATACAGAAAAGGATATGAACTCTGTGGAGAAATCATCATCAAATTTACGTATTAATTGAATTACAAATTTATTACACATTTTGCAATTCCGAATTTGTAATATGTTATCAAAAACAACATTTTGAAAGTATTTGACGACGGAAAAAATATTCAACAACGGAAACGTTTACAATATAATCACAAAGTTGAACTAAATAAACAATTTTGCTGCACAGCAGTCTCATATTGTTCCGCCTTTGCATTCAAATGTATAGGAAGACCACTCGCTATGTAGAAGACTTCGAGACTTATTGTCTATAAGCTGTTATGGCAGCGTGGAGGTGGTCACGTGCGAATTTATAAAAGCGCATTTATAAATATAACCGAAGTACATAGTGATAAGGTTAAGAATCAACAAATACGTACACAATCTTATCAAAATACCTGAAATTGCTGAATTAAACTCTAACATCTGGAAACTCAAGTACCCTTTAGGAGGGCCAATACTTCTTGAATGTCTTAGTTACAACATTCGCTACGAGATACAAGACACAATAGCTCACAATTGAACTGGAATGAACACTTACCCTATAGGAAAAAGTACACTTGAAGATCTCTTGGGATGTCTAGCTATACCATGCCTTAAGTCTGACATCGATATACAGATTGAAAAATTGTATCATTCACCATCAGATTGTAAGCAAACTAATGATGTAAACGAGGCTTATTCTCAAATGGTGAAGACATGAAGAATGGGCGTAAAGTCGGATACTTCGAAAATACATCTAAGCTCATACACATTCTTGCAATTTCTTGCGTAAATTGGACGTAGTAAGATAAATTGATAAATTGTATTTAAAGGTCCTTTAAAATCAGAAGCAAGCTGTTACATACATGGTTTCTTCCCAGCCCACGCTTCGATGGAGAATAAAACTACCCGCAAGAAAACATTTGTGATGCGATCAAGCAAAATCAGTCGGAACTCGGAAATATTGATTTTGAGATAGAGCCAAACAAAGGAATTATTTCCTTTTGTTTCCTGTTGTGTTTTGGAAACTCTTTAATTACTCATATCTTTGGAGCTGGTTGTTCAATTTAAATAGCGTTTTCCGCAAAATGCAGCTTTGTAAATGTTTTTTTTAACTCTCATATAAGAATCTGAAAATTTATTATTTCCAGTCCTGTAGCTATGAAAAGATAGGCGAACCAAAACATTCTTTTGAAAACAACACATTAATAAACAGAATTTACTTTGTTCGTTTGTTTGTGTTCATCTAAACTGTCTTGCAAAATACGTTAATTAAGGATTCATAAGCTAAATAAAAACATGCACAGCAGATATGAGGTTAAATAGTTGAAAAGTAATGTGATTTCCAAGCGCAAAGAATCATGAATAGCATAGAAGCGTATGCACATTGGCGTAATTATGACTCCCGCGAGGTACTGCTTTGTACTTTTTTTGAGTGGTTGACCTGATTACTACTACTCAGTTTGTTGTCGAGAGTGTCAACAACGTAAATTGATATAGACGGGATGGTTTTGTTGTTGAATGAACCTCTTGGAAAAATGTTGTCTTGAGAAATTTTTTACATAATTATGTTAGTCAGTTAGTATGTTGTAACCCCACGTCGGCATAGAGTGCCTTGGCATCGAGTCCTGAGGTATTGAGTGTATTCAAAAATAGAAGAAAATCACGCGAAGATATATGATATGTATATAATGTTTGATGAATAATGTTTGAACCGAGATGAAACGCGCGTAAGTCCAGACGAGGCAATGCGACACCAAAAGTGTTTCTGTTCAGTATGCTTCGACTACATTTATAAATACGTATTTATAAATACGCACGTAACCACCTCCGCGCTGAAATAACAGCTTGTAGACAGTAAGTCTCGAAGTGATCTTTTACACAGCGGGTGGTCTTCCTGTACATTTGAATGCAAACATGGCAAAGGCGGTAAACAACACGAAACTATTGTTCAGCAAAATTGTCTATTTTGTTCAACTTCAACTTAAACGTTTCCGTCGGCAAATACTTTCAAAATGTTTTTTTTTTGATAACATTACAAATTTGGAATCCTCCCAATGTGTAATAATTTTGCTATTGAATTAATACTTAAATTTAATGATATTTATCTATAAAATAAAAATATTCCTATCCTTTTCTGTATAGTGGTCAATGGCATGAGGATATTTGATCACGCTTGCGGGTCTTGGTATGTCGTGCCCATGGGTCGCGTGCGTATTTATACATATATAAATTGTCAATGCTGCTGTTTTCTCATTTTTGCCATACATTTGTTTTCATTTCCAAAATACCTTATGGTAATTTTAATGACATATCCTTCACTTTTACGCACACTTTAGACATAATTGTAATTTTTTCACACTTTCACTGGGATCTCTGAATGGGACTCTAAGAAGTGGGAGAATAGAGGACGAAGATGAGGACTGAAGAGATACGAAGCAATGTATAGTCCTATTGTTATTACGTATCCATCGTATTCCGAGGTCTTCTACGGTAGCTTCAACACCGAACTGTCTTAACTTAACAATTTTATGTCCTAATTTATGAAAAGGTAGTTAAATTTAAAATATTTTGATGATTTGATTTGTGTTTTGAAAATATCAAAGAATGCAACTAGCGCTAGGTGATGACACGACCGGCGATAACTGTAAACAACTTTCTATCCCAGTGTATTGAACCCGGAAGTACAGACGTATACTTGATTTAAGCGTGCGCAGTAAGCAGACCAAGGTAGAGCTAACGCGATTTGCATAACAATATCCGTGGGAGACCTGGATCGTTGCACAAGGCAGTGTCGTCGCCCCGATATCTTCATGGCAGAAATCGCCATGGTAGGTTGAATCCACCGCCACGCATGGCCATTTTGTTCCGACCTGTTTAATAGTTTTGAGACGCATAATGGGCCGAAGGACATCTGACTAAGGCTACTGACAATAGCCCGGTGACTGACCTCGCTGTGTGTGAGTGACCATGGTACGCCATATGTCATCTGCTTTTAGACTACCTCCACGATTGGCCTATACACTGCGCTATATAATTCGGCACATATAAAATCAGGAATTATTGTCAGTTTTTGAGTTCAAGACGCAAGCTTCTTTCTCAAGACGCTAGCTAACGACTATCATATATATTCAAAACATATATTCAAGTGCAAGGAACCACATCTGGCTTCTTCAGACGAAATCATTTACGGGAGATATTCATCATTGTCTACCCCGGTATCCAAAGATTTTCGTCTCATATCAAACTCGTGCATAGGACATTCACGTGTATCGATCCCGGGTATTGATTTTAGTATCTCTGATGTACCAAGTAATTATTAGCCAGGCGATGTCGGTGTGCAAGGTATGAATGAATGTGGCTTCGTATCTTTTTAGTTATATTCGTCTCAGATGAAACGTGCCCCACAATTATCTGCCATAGTATTCACACCACAATCCTCAAACTAGATAACTGACCTAATTGCTTTATACTTGTTGTCCAGGATATGTATTGTCAGACAATAACCTTTTTTGTGAGGTAAGTGATCTATTTATTATAAAGCTCATCCCCTTAAAATGCATTAAGGTGGAAACACATCTGATAAGGAAGCTAGCCATGTGGGTCTCTAAGGAAGTGATATAATTAAGTCATGACTGGACTTTAAAAACAATACGACGTAATAAAACCCCAGGACTCTTGTCTGAAAAGTACAGCTTTTTATAATAACAAGGGAATTACACAATAAAATTTGAAGTAACGATGCAACCTAGTTATTTTTTAAAAGATAAATAGTTATATATATGAAATGCAATTTTTGCCAACGCTCACTACCATTCGCAAAATGCTGTGAACTACCAAATCGCAACAGTTTAAAATAGTTGCTAACCTTAATATAACACTGACAATAATATCAATTGCGATTTATATAGTGACTAACCTGCGAAATCTAGGCGCTTAACAAACTATAATAAATTTGTTACTTTCAAAATTAAGATTTTCAAAACCAAGTCATTACTTGAAAGAAACCGCTCTCTATTCTAGTAAAGACAAAATTGCACACGAAGCGAATAGTTTTAGGAATCACAATATACTTCACTTCAGACCAGGTTCTAATGTCGGTCAACTTCAAATAAACGAATGTAATATAACGTCCATGACATTTCTACAACATTACCACTTTATAGAATGCACGAATACACCGAACTACTCTACACGGACTTTCTAATAAAGAATCACTTTGAGTAGAAGGTTGTTATTGGCAAATAATGGATATAAGATGGTTGCCTGACGGAGAGATTTGTTAGGTATAACGTCTCCAGTAAACAAAAGCAAGAAAAGCAGAGATACAGAGACTACAAGGGAATAAACTGTAAATGTGTTTATCAATCGCCATTGATTATACGATGATCGACCACAATGTGATAAAGATGTGGCAGTAAACATTTGTGGGGAAATCCCTTACAAACACCTTACGTCACTGGGCGGGAAAAACCTTCGTATGTACTTTTGGCCCTTGAACATGAATAAAGCCTTGTAGGTATACACTTTATATTGAAGAGTTTGCTTCATCCATGTTCAAGGGCCAAAGTACATGAAGGAAAAAACTCATATTTACTTTTGGCCCTTGAACATGGATAAAGCCTTGTAGGTGTAGACTTAATATTGAAGGGTTTGCTTTATCCATATTCAAAGACCAAATGTACATATGAGGTTTTTCCCGCCCAGTGACAATATGCAATTTGTTGAGCAAGCGAAGTTTAATACTTTGATTTTAAGTGAATTGATTAAGAAAAATGGGTGAAAAGCTTGCTGAAACGCATTCAATTTGAATGACTACGCCCTGTGGATGAGTCACGTGTTAGATAAGTGTCCTCGACATTCACGACATAAGACAAATTGCGATTTCCAAACGTACGTATCGAACGCCCGTACAATCTATTCAAAATCCCGTCACAGGAGAGTGATTTTGAATAGATTGCACGGGCGTTCGATATGTTTGGAAATCGCAATCTCTCTATCATACTCACAGTCTCCCATACACTAAACTGAATTTAGAACCATTGCATTCTGCAGGTTGCTAGAGCCATTTCATGCTATGAAGGTCGTTTTTATTTTGAATGGCAAGCACCAAGATTGACCATTACACGATGTAAACGCCGTCAAGATCGTTTTCGTTTTCATATCTTGATTAAAGTATTGCCTAATTTGGCCCAATATTTCACCCCAACTAAGTATCATAACTTGCTCAGAAGGGCGTTGGCTCTTTTTAGCTAGCCCAATGGTTTCACTTTGCGTGATCGAATTTTACTGGGCGAAAATTTCCATAGAAATAGTAAAAAGTGGTTCTCCTTCGTTCGCTAAAACTTGTCGTCATGCAATTTTCTGTGAAATTCTAGAAAACATATATCAACCTAAATCTGAAATCTGGACGTGTGCAAAGAAATTAGTGATTTGGAGCGTTCTTTCCGCCACTGAACAGGTTTGTGTACAAAACGTATTCGCATGTATCTCGATCGTTGTGTAGCCGATTGAGATGATTTAAACTCGGGGTGGAAGTTTACGTTGTTAGTAATCAAAATGTTAAGGAATTTGTATCAAATTACTTTTGAACTTAATATAATTTAGTCGTTAAAATATGTGTTGTTTACTGCACTGGCTCAGCGTCAGTGCAGTCACAGGATCAGGTCAGTTACGTAATCCAATTCAATTAAAATGTGCTTAGCAACAGGGGATTAACATGATTAAGGCCGTAGCAGCCTGCAGACTAATTATAAGCCACCTGTTTCTGGAAGTAGTTTAGTGACCGGACATTTATTACCCATCTAGAGCAACTATCAAAAGTACATACTTTGGACTTTAGAATAAATAGTCTCACTCGATCTTAAAATCGTGTTTGATATTAACACAGTAAGTGCAAGGTAAGGTATCAGTAGACCACTGAGTTATAATTTTATATCTTTTTTTTTTTTTTTTAACTATGAGCGAAAATATTTACAGAATCAAAATATTTGACAGGTCGTAATCTCATCGTTACTGTGCGGGAAAAAACATGGATAAAGCCTTGTAGGTGTAGACTTTATATGTTGAATGGGTTGCTTCATCCATGTTCAAGGGCAAAAAGTACATTGAGGTTTTCCCCACCCAGTGACGTTATTCAAGAAGGCTTTTCAGAGCATTATAGCGTGCCTTTATAGTTTTATTTGTTCTCAAGCATTGCTTTATAAAGCCATCCATTTGTAGAAAGCTGGAGATTAATGCATTTTAGTCATTTCTATGTGAGATCGATCACAGTGTTAAACCCGGAGGCAAAACTGTATTGACCTACACCAGTTAAAATCCATACATCTCTTATAGAAGACATTACCTTAATCTTCCACACAAGGGGTAAAGATTTCAAATGGAGTCACCCATCAGGTAACTCCCATTTGTAATTCACACTCCTGTGTGGAAGATCAAGGTATTCTTCCATAGGTGTATGGATTTCAACTGGAATAACTTACAGTAAAAATTCTACAACCAAGGGGTTAACTTAAGGGGAAATTAACTGGCAGCAGAGAAATATCGGATCTAAGCGCTCATAGATGTAAATTAGGCGGCGAGATGATGACAAAGATGGAAGAATTTGAGACAACTAATACTTTTATAAAGTTTCAGCTTCAGCATAAACTCAGTGTTATTCGAACCCTTATGGATAGAAAGAATAAAGTCATCCCAGAGGAGGAAGACAAGCAAATGGAAGAAAGCAAAATCAAGGAAGCCCTCAAACTGTGGGTACCCAGAATGGGCTTTCAAAGACGTGGACAAAAAGAAACCCCCAAAAAAGGAACCGTCACAGTCGGTCACCAGAGGTACGGTCGTCCTCCTCTACAAAGAGGGGCTTTCGCAGCGTGCCAGGAGGATATTCAATAAGCATGGCATTCAAACATCATTTAAGCCACACCAGACATTAAGAAACATTCTGGTCCACCCAAAGGACAAACGCGATTCATTACAAACAGCCGAATGCGTTTGCGAAATCCCATGTCGCAACTGTGAAAAAATCTACATTGGTGAAACCTCTAGCATGTCTAGAGTGCTAGGTACACGGCTAAAAGAATACAAAACCGAAGCGGAAAAAGCCTCAACTAAGGCTTATACCAGAACTCAGAGGAAAGCCTCGGTCACCAGAGAGGTCAACAAAGAATACAAAACCGAAGCGGAAAAAGCCTCAACTAAGGCTTATACCAGAACTCAGAGGAAAGCCTCGGTCACCAGAGAGGTCAACAAATCCGCTATCACTGACCATGTAGTGGAGGACAATCATATGATCAATTGGGATGACGCGAGCATAAAGGACAGAGAGCAAAACAGAAATAGAAGACACATAAAAGAAGCGATTTGGATACGGAAAAGGGGGCCCAACACACTCAACCGGGATGAAGGAAATCACTTCCCGCCGCACATCTATGACCAATTCCTAAAACCACATAAAACAAGGCCACCAACGTCAGGCTCCGACAGGAAGCAGACTAGGAGGACTGGGAGAATTGGTCAGTGATTTGAGAAAGTGCTACGATGTAGCACGAAACGTCATTTTTAGGTATGTTTAACATCATTTTACCAAATAATCAATTGGATTTGTTTACATGAAATTTTACAAATGATACGGCAACTCTTTACTAAAAGCATGACAAGTGAGACCGTCTTTCAATGTACTAATTTTCCTCGTCAATTGAAGGCCTCTACTACATAACAGATACGGTACACTGGAGATTTATATTTACTTTACTTCGAGCTAATTGGACATTATGAAATCCACAATACAAGTCCATGCTCATGAATGTAAAGCTTACAAACGTTATTCACCAAGCACCTTATTATTATGACCTCACTTGGGTAAAAAAAGAAAATCAACCAAACCCTAAGGGAAAACCAAAAGCGAACAACGTCAAACGATAGCTTTATTGACGCAAGCCGACACTGTCCACAAATGGCTCAGTTACGTAAATGATACATTTATGCACTTTATTTATTTATTTATTTATTTATTTTATTTATTTATTACACTTTATCACTGGCACAGAATTACAAGAAATATATAATATTGCACATAAGTTACATCAAAAATTACACAATATTATGAAAGGAACATTTGTTTTAAAAAGTCCAGTGAATGGCTGGAGCGAACAGGTGCCAGGCACCTCTAAGACCGCCCCACCTTACACCTTACTTAAAACTTAGAATGATAAGATGGTTTGGAACTCTTCAACATATCTCAAGAATTACTAAACATAATAAAGGGATGTTTGTACGGTTATGTCAAAATTAATGCATATAAAAGAATTTCAATCTCGGTGTTTCAATAAAGTTTAATACGGCGACATAGCATGTGCAATTCTTTTCTTAATCAAATTGATCAAGTTTTTAATTTTAGTCCAAAATTGATCAACCACAGATTGTGGTTTTACACCGTGAAATAAATCATATACAATTACATAATCCCAGGTGAGGAACTCTTTAAATGACATGCTTACTTCCAACACTATCGCTAGGTGTAATTTTAGCATCATATGCGATAGCCACGCAATTATAACCTGCAACACGATATGACTTATCATATTCGGATTGTTTTATACAAATGATGGCGATTTGTTGATAAGAATTGATATGAAAAGCGATTGAAACTTGTTGTGATATTATGTAAATGGCAAATGTAAGAACAGTAAAACGTATTAAATCAAATAGTCATGCATGTTCTTTTTTCTCGCACCATTAGCGTAATTTGTACTTGGTGTTTTTCAAATTATGTTGTGAACAGTATCAAGTAATCTAACTATGATCTAATTATCATTTTCGATTCTTAGAATGGTATTTTTCCACAGAATTGTACGCCCAATCGGCGTGGCGCTAAACCGGTGTGTGACCTCACGAGTTCGAGTTCTACACTGGTGAGATAATTTCAAGTGGTCTATGGATTTTGGTGATGGGATTCGCCCTAGTCTCGCTCCCAGCCGATTTGTGCTCCTTTGTCACTAAACAAATCGTCTGGCGACAACCTCATAGTACGTCTTTTCTGATTGGCTTATCATCGTCATCAGAAAACGTTAAGACTGAGAATTGGCTGGCAATCAGCGCTGGGCTTCAGCGCATGCAGCGATCGATGGACAGCTATGCGGTTGCATAAATCTACACAACGTACGTGAGTACGCACTGCAAGTCGCTGACATGAAAGGCGATATCAGACAATTGGCGCCTCAGTAACTGTGAGCCAGCGTATATTTTGCGTTTGCGGTATCTACAAATAGTGGGGCCTATGATGTTTAGTGTCACTTACACATTAAGTGACGTCCTTTTTCATGGGACCGAGACAAATTCTGCCCTTGATTACGTATGGTTTGAGCGTGGCAGTTTACACAGGTAGTTCATTTGCGTAATTATGACATTCTAACAACATCATTGCCTGAAACCCAGCTGGACAAAGAAAGTACTGTGCGTATTGTTCCGATATATTACCAGCGCTGATGCTTGTTGCGAAGGTTCATCTCTCTTAATGTCAAGCATAGCCTTATGCAACATCCTAGAGTAATTGAGGCAAAAAGTTCAGAGACCCTTTCACGTTTCAAGGACAACTACAACTGAAATCAAACGGTATGACTTGCAGATAACAGACTCATCTGTCTTGAAGATATAGTTGATTACTTCCTCCAGTGAGTCTGATGCTAATAATGATTACGTGTAACGAAAAAATACTTGTTAGAGAGACGAGATCTATAGGCATGATGAGCAAGGTATGTCTAGACGAATCAATTTTCAATTTTCTCATCAATAATATTCAAAAGATAAGTGCATTTTATAACCTACACAATATTGAATGAATGGACCTGTATAGAAATCAAGTAGTACTCTCTGGGCGATAATCAGACTTTGCGCCTGGGTATAAGAAAGGATTGAAAAGTAAAGGGTTAAAAGCACTGTTCACTCCTGATACATTGTATAATGGCAGTTGCTGTTTAATGTCTAGCAAAAATGAGCAGCATAAAAGGCTCAAAATGTGCTCTCTTTCATGCAGGAAATGCTACGTTATAGATGAAATCTAAGGAAAGTCTGCACCACCAAACACAGAGATTTTTTTTAGAAAATGTAACCGCACTCTATATGTTTTCACTACGCAAGATGACTCAATTTGACCTTGAACTTTAAGAAGATGCTCAATGTTCAAAAATGTAAGAAAACTGAGAATGTCACATGTCAGTAAAATGAAGTGTGAAAGGCAGGTTTTTATCGATGTTACGACATGAATCGATTATTAGAGGTGTCTCTACCTAAAACTATCAAAATGGCCTCGTATATTATTTATTACAAAGTAAATGTTCATAAAAACAATAAAATTTAATTAAAAAGTGATACTCGTTTCAAAACAAATTACGGGGGAAGTGTTTCGTGTTCGCTTGAGCACATCACGTATATTGAGCAGTATTATTGCGCTGTTCAGTTAAAATCCATATCCCTATGGAAGACATGACCTTGATCTTCCACACAGGGAATGTGAGTTTTAAATGAGGTTATCTGAATGGCTGACACAATCTGAAATTCACATTAAGGTCATTTCTTCCATAGGGGTGTATGGATTTTAACGGGAACACTCCTTGTGAGGAAGATTAAGGTCATGTCTTCCATAGGTGTATGGTTTTCAACGGGAATAGCCCATTGCTGTGCCCTTGAAGATAATTTCTACTGTTTCCCACATTGACTTGTCACTTCCATTACAATTTAGTTTAATTACATTTTAAAGTACATTGCATTCTAATATAACTAGAGGCATGTACACGCGGAATTAAGAATATTGCACAAATGCAATAGCAATGAATAAATGAATCACAATTGATCATAATGTAATTAATTGTTGAATCTTTTGGGGCTTAATTGTCGAGGTTGAATCGCAGCACGAATTGATACAATGTACATTGTATTACCTAATCAAATTGTTTTCTTTTTAAGGTTAATGTGTAATACAGTTGGTCGTAAAAGCATTGGCCTCTTCTTGCTCCTCCACTCCAACCCTTGTTGCTTCTATACAACATCTTCATCTGCTCCTCCACTCCAACCCTTGTTGCTTCTATACAACATCTTCATCTGCTCCTCCACTCTAACCCTTGTTGCTTCTATACAACATCTTCATCTGCTCCTCTACTATAACCCTTGTTGCTTCTATACAACATCTTCATCTGCTCCTCTACTCCAACCCTTGTTGCTTCTATACAACATCTTTATCTGCTCCTCCACTCTAACCCTTGTTGCTTCTATACAACATCTTCATCTGCTCCTCCACTCTAACCCTTGTTGCTTCTATACAACATCTTCATCTGCTCCTCTACTATAACCCTTGTTGCTTCTATACAACATCTTCATCTGCTCCTCTACTCTAACCCTTGTTGCTTCTATACAACATCTTCATCTGCTCCTCTACTCCAACCCTTGTTGCTTCTATACAACATCTTTATCTGCTCCTCCACTCTAACCCTTGTTGCTTCTATACAACATCTTCATCTGCTCCTCTACTCTAACCCTTGTTGCTTCTATACAACATCTTCATCTGCTCCTCTACTCTAACCCTTGTTGCTTCTATACAACATCTTCATCTGCTCCTCTACTCTAACCCTTGTTGCTTCTATGCAACATCTTCATCTGCTCCTCTACTCTAACCCTTGTTGCTTCTATACAACATCTTTATCTGCTCCTCCACTCTAACCCTTGTTGCTTCTATACAACATCTTCATCTGCTCCTCTACTCTAACCCTTGTTGCTTCTATACAACATCTTTATCTGCTCCTCCACTCTAACCCTTGTTGCTTCTATACAACATCTTTATCTGCTCCTCCACTCTAACCCTTGTTGCTTCTATACAACATCTTCATCTGCTCCTCCACTCTAACCCTTGTTGCTTCTATACAACATCTTCATCTGCTCCTCCACTCTAACCCTTGTTGCTTCTATACAACATCTTCATCTGCTCCTCCACTCTAACCCTTGTTGCTTCTATACAACATCTTCATCTGCTCCTCCACTCTAACCCTTGTTGCTTCTATACAACATCTTTATCTGCTCCTCCACTCTAACCCTTGTTGCTTCTATACAACATCTTTATCTGCTCCTCCACTCTAACCCTTGTTGCTTCTATACAACATCTTTATCTGCTCCTCCACTCTAACCCTTGTTGCTTCTATACAACATCTTTATCTGCTCCTCCACTCTAACCCTTGTTGCTTCTATACAACATCTTCATCTGCTCCTCCACTCTAACCCTTGTTGCTTCTATACAACATCTTTATCTGCTCCTCCACTCTAACCCTTGTTGCTTCTATACAACATCTTTATCTGCTCCTCCACTCTAACCCTTGTTGCTTCTATGCAACATCTTCATCTGCTCCTCTACTCTAACCCTTGTTGCTTCTATACAACATCTTTATCTGCTCCTCCACTCTAACCCTTGTTGCTTCTATACAACATCTTCATCTGCTCCTCCACTCTAACCCTTGTTGCTTCTATGCAACATCTTTATCTGCTCCTCCACTCTAACCCTTGTTGCTTCTATACAACATCTTTATCTGCTCCTCCACTCTAACCCTTGTTGCTTCTATACAACATCTTTATCTGCTCCTCCACTCTAACCCTTGTTGCTTCTATACAACATCTTCATCTGCTCCTCCACTCTAACCCTTGTTGCTTCTATGCAACATCTTCATCTGCTCCTCTACTCTAACCCTTGTTGCTTCTATACAACATCTTTATCTGCTCCTCCACTCTAACCCTTGTTGCTTCTATACAACATCTTCATCTGCTCCTCCACTCTAACCCTTGTTGCTTCTATACAACATCTTCATCTGCTCCTCCACTCTAACCCTTGTTGCTTCTATACAACATCTTCATCTGCTCCTCCACTCTAACCCTTGTTGCTTCTATACAACATCTTCATCTGCTCCTCTACTCTAGCCCTTGTTGCTTCTATACAACATCTTTATCTGCTCCTCCACTCTAACCCTTGTTGCTTCTATACAACATCTTTATCTGCTCCTCCACTCTAACCCTTGTTGCTTCTATGCAACATCTTCATCTGCTCCTCTACTCTAACCCTTGTTGCTTCTATACAACATCTTTATCTGCTCCTCCACTCTAACCCTTGTTGCTTCTATACAACATCTTCATCTGCTCCTCCACTCTAACCCTTGTTGCTTCTATACAACATCTTTATCTGCTCCTCTACTCTAACCCTTGTTGCTTCTATGCAACATCTTCATCTGCTCCTCTACTCTAACCCTTGTTGCTTCTATACAACATCTTTATCTGCTCCTCCACTCTAACCCTTGTTGCTTCTATACAACATCTTCATCTGCTCCTCCACTCTAACCCTTGTTGCTTCTATACAACATCTTCATCTGCTCCTCCACTCTAACCCTTGTTGCTTCTATACAACATCTTCATCTGCTCCTCCACTCTAACCCTTGTTGCTTCTATACAATATCTTCATCTGCTCCTCCACTCTAACCCTTGTTGCTTCTATACAACATCTTCATCTGCTCCTCTACTATAACCCTTGTTGCTTCTATACAACATCTTCATCTGCTCCTCCACTCTAACCCTTGTTGCTTCTATACAACATCTTCATCTGCTCCTCCACTCTAACCCTTGTTGCTTCTATACAATATCTTCATCTGCTCCTCCACTCTAACCCTTGTTGCTTCTATACAACATCTTCATCTGCTCCTCCACTCTAACCCTTGTTGCTTCTATACAACATCTTCATCTGCTCCTCTACTCTAACCCTTGTTGCTTCTATACAACATCTTTATCTGCTCCTCCACTCTAACCCTTGTTGCTTCTATACAACATCTTCATCTGCTCCTCCACTCCAACCCTTGTTGCTTCTATACAACATCTTCATCTGCTCCTCCACTCTAACCCTTGTTGCTTCTATACAACATCTTCATCTGCTCCTCTACTCTAACCCTTGTTGCTTCTATACAACATCTTTATCTGCTCCTCCACTCTAACCCTTGTTGCTTCTATACAACATCTTCATCTGCTCCTCCACTCTAACCCTTGTTGCTTCTATACAACATCTTCATCTGCTCCTCTACTCTAACCCTTGTTGCTTCTATACAACATCTTCATCTGCTCCTCCACTCTAACCCTTGTTGCTTCTATACAACATCTTCATCTCCATCTTAATCATCAACATCATCATCAACAGCATCGTCATAGTCGTCATCACAGACATCATGATAGTCTTCGTTATCATGCCGTTCCCTTGCCGTAATTAAAGAGATTGCGATTTCCAAACGTACGTATCGTACGTATACGTGAAATCTATTCAAAACCACTCTCCTGTGACGGGATTTTGAAGAGATTCCACGTACGTTCGATGTTACGTTTAGAAATCTCTCTGTTGTCTTCGATATGTATTATTATAGTTGGTTGGTGTTGGAGGATCTGTACTATTAGTTCAAGGTTATCCGACAAGTCTGCAGTTGTCTCTTCATAAACAATGGTTGATCATTATTAATTACAATGAACGAAAACTACAGTATAGTTGTACTGTGGTGTGTAGTATTAAATTAACATTCGGAGATCAGAATGTAACTGTATTGAAACGGCCAGTATAATTAATTTAATGTTTATAAAATTAACTTGAGGAAATACCACACTATTCCTGTACTATATACCTATATAACGACATCCTTGCAACTAGTTAACTGTCCCCGTAAGGCCTCATATAACTTCCCTCTTTCCTTGCCCACTACTCATATGTCAAACAAATTGTAAGATCAAATTAAAGAGTGCTCTAAATGAAAATATTAAATATTATAACTGTAATTACAGCAACTCTTGATAAATGTCAAGTTCAGATAATATTATTATTAAAAAGAAGAAAGAAAATAGGGCCATGGAAATATTACATAAAGATAATAAGCATACATTGCTACAAGCTGTTGACGAGTTTAGTTCGTATATTAACACGTAATCTCAATTGACAGAAAGGCGTGTATTACCCTACCACATTAATAAACTTCACCAAGTCCGCCGGGCACAAAAAAGCCAATTTTTCTTTCTTGCTATGCAGAGGGGAAGAAGAAGAAGAAGACGAAAAAAGAGGTAGCTGTGTAAGAGCCTTACAGCATAAGTAGAAGATGGTAATAGCGGAAGGGTGGGAAAATTAATAAGGGAAAAAGGAGCTAGGAACTCAACTATAGCCGATAGCGCATGCCTGTTCAATACTATTTTGTAAAAGTTAATTGGCATTTGTGGGGCGGTGAAAGTCTTGACCTGAACCAAGTATCATTGAGGAGTAAAGAGACGTGTTGGCTTGGGTGCAATGATATATAAATTGATTGATAAAAAATCACACCGCTAGATGGAGCTCGTTAAGTCTTATGCACTCAGTGTTGTTATCTGTGTAGCGTGAAAAGGTTCGTATCGTCTTCAAGCCACGCCTACTATTAGAAACACTGAGTTTGTGGTGCCCAACGGTTTTATATGAAGAAACTGTGATTAAAACACGCTCGGACAAAGATTTATTGTATCAAATCGGCTCCGGGCCCCCAGCAAAATTTATGTATATGGTGAGCATCGGTTTCAATTACTCTATATTTGCAAAAATATAGAGTAATGACTTTGGGCCCCAAATCTGGGTACACCCCATAGACACTGAGCGATTTCGAAAATAAAATAGTCTACTAGGGAAATCCACGTAGTTTACAATGGTAAATCTGCAATCCTGTACGAGCTGCTATAATAGCTGACCTGTCAATCAATTATTGCGAAGCATGAATAATGCGCAGGCGCATTGTGCTATTTATGGTCGGACCGAATTCAGGGAATTGTTATGGCAAAGTCAAGTAGATGGTGTGAAGAAAGATAAAGCAAACTTCTAGATAGACTGATAAGTACGAGACTCCCCAATAAAGAGGCAGTGAAATTGCAATAGGATTGTCACTTGACGTGAAATAATAGACTTGTTCAAAGAATTTTCATTAAAGTTTGCTCCAATTAAACTTGGAGTGGTATTTTGCATTCATTCGTGTCATCTGAAATCCGTTCTTCATTTGGTTAAATGTCAATTATGTTTGGCCAGACTGTTTTCATTCATCATAGATAAATTTGTTTTACGAAATTGAGCTATTTGATGCATGTTGACGAGATTTATTCATGAACGCTCCATGAAGTTTTCTGTAAACATGGTAAATGACAAGCCGATTGCGTGCATTGTTTGATTAATGTCCATATCACTATACTCTGATGAAATCGGCTGGTATTTTATATTGAATTCTGAAGTAAATGCACCGTTTAGTGTACAACTTTCAATATTTATCATCTTGATAGAGAAAGAAAAACGTTGTTTGATCATTTGTTTCTCTTTGTCAGTGTGCTGACTCAGGGGATCATTAATGTTCTCGTATTTTTGCAGCGGGATCATTAAATTCATTTAGGGTTTCGCTTTCACTTTTATACGTCAATTCTCCTTTGCGCGATTGTCAAGGAATGAACTACAGACAAATCTAATTTCACGCATTCCTACACCTTAATGGTAGCCATAGCTGGGTCCCCCTTAGGTATATCCCACATAAAATGTGAAATGATGTGGCTTTAGTGGGGATATTAAACTGCATTCCATTGGTGTTGGCTCGTTGGATTCGTCTATACGCAACATAAAGTGACTTCATTATACCCGAGCAGAGACTTTGATATACATCAACAACGACACGACCACCACCAACAACACCAACAACAGATTTCACAACATTTTACATGAATGGGGAAAAATCAATGATGTTTTGAGAATTTTTAATCAAAATACTTTAAGAAATATGAAAAATGAACTTGCACTAAAAATTTGTACTGATGTAGTTCATTTGGCATTGGCTTCCTCGAAAGATTGACGACAGAACTTTGTCGGAGTTATACTTCGCGCGTACACTGGAGCACGCACTGCACTCTTCAGGAATATAGAAGCCAAATAGACTATATCATGATATGGTCATGATAGGGTGATATTGGCCACTGGTAGGCTAATATTAATTGTACGTCAGATCACATCAGGAGATGAAGCATATTACGTTGTTGAATTTTGGCAAAAAAGAAGATACTTACGAATCCTGATATTGTGGGCTCATCACTAGAACTAAGTGGCAGGATTTCTGTAGCGATGTAACCCCTTAAAGCCCTTTCCAATTGATCGGCAGTGCAGTCACTATCATTCTGTAACTGACGCCACCAACGATCAGAAAAGTAACCTGGTAGGAGCCAGACGTAGTATTCTCCGTATAGCTCTTGCTGGTAAACCTGAGGGAAAATGAACGACATTGAAATTATTATGGTACATCCTTCACATAATATTGAATTATCTGATAATATTTTACCCAAAATACTACTATATACAAAAAATATCATCTTGCTTTTACAAATACCGCTATCCCCAGTGATTCAAGACATACAAAACATTAATGGATGCAGCTGCTTTGCAGTACCTTAATCAGCTTGCATCCAGAATAACCGTTACAACCAAGATAAGATCTTCGAGATTCGTATGGGACGATCTACAGTAAATTCTTTGCTACAAAGTAGAAGTTCAACTAAAACCCTTTTTTAAGGAGACTTCATAAAACGTACCCCCTCCCATATCACTCCAAACCAGTGGCGTAGTCAAGGGCAACAGCAGCTGTGTGAAATATTGTTCCATGTCAGATGAAAGCCCTGATTTTTAAGATGTTAGGTTTTTTTTTTACTTTCTAGCCCCCTTTTGACCATATTCGTCTAAGTATTTCCCACGCAAAGTTTCCTTCTTGCCCCCTTCCAAAAAAGTCACTGCCCCAAATCAAACCCTGAAAGGAAGGGTTCACGTCTTAAGTGAGTCAGTTCGATAAAGTATCTGGGTTAATTAATTAATCGGATTGCTAAAAATGAAGATCGATTTCTATTACATGTAACATACCTTTTAGCTAACAAGCGTATTGTTTCTATGTTTGTGTAAAATGAGCGATGTAAGTTAAATAATTTGAACGAAATTAATCTGGTAGAAAGCTGTTATTGAAAGTAAGAGTGTGCAACCTGTTCTACATAGTCACAGATTATGGTACTACAAAAGTATGATAAATCTAGAAAACTAGTATTTCACTTTTAATTTGGAAATGTTATACCTTGTAAGTCGAGTGATTTATTTGAAATAATCCAAAGAATCCGATAACACATATCAATTAAAACGGGTTTCTTTATCAAACCTAATATTTAATTAAATCTATGATAATATTTTGTTTCACGAAAGTAATTCTGTGCATATAGGCCTAATACGACGTACTTTAAATCGGCAAAATTCTATCCGTAGTTTACACGCTAAGAAAGAGCGAAACTAATTCATTGTCTAACAAATTGAATTGTATAAACCCAGCTTGATTATTTAAACTTAAAATATTTAAAGAGATTACGGGAGATTTACCTGACAGAAAACCCGACGTGCAGCTTCCTCACTGAAAAACCCTATGACTATTCTGGCTTTTGATTTCTGAAATAAAAGACAAAAAACAGCGAATGAGTCAAGACGAAAACAAAATCCATGTATTTAAGGCATGACGATCAGTTCGGTCCGATAGCCTTATCGGAGCCCCAATACGTACCGATGAATCTCTCTGATGCCTATCCAGGAGGTGCAATAAATTATATCGACTATAAAATGAAGAGCCTGTTTCCAAACCATGTTAAGTCCACAAACACATTTTTCTGATTTACCTGTGCGATATTGTTGTGATGGTATAGTAATTTCAGTTGGATGCACCATTACAAAGCAAACAGTGGATGGATATACAGTAACAATACTGTGTGAGGCCTTTGATTCCCAAATGAGAACAATAGTCTGTATATTGTTAAGCAGCATTGTTGTGGTAAATAATGGCTTATTGATGGTACAACTCATTGTTACTAGTGTCAAACTTGTCAATGTAATTGTGATTGTATCACACAAGTGAATGAGAAACATGTGGTTGTGGACTTAACATGGTTTGGAAACAAGCTCTTCAAATTATGGAAATATGCTAGTGCTATGTTTAAAAAATGTAAATAATAATAAACATAGAACTCTGCACATTTGACGATAAAAAGAGACATCGGTATATCGATATATCGGGCAGCAATAGCGATACAGGTTTGAACTAAACGTGATATGTTACAAGTGTGTACGTTACGGTATAATGAACATCAAGGGCAACTTGAAACCATAAACCTATCCATTGCAACATAATTAGCAAAGGACAGCAATAAGCCACACTAAGCATTGAAGTAATAAGTGTTAAAAAAAACCATGGCACCATTCGCTTCATCGAATACAACGGTAAAACAAACTCAGTGTAAAATGCACTCATGTGCAAATAATAAAGAAAATTGGTTTAATTCATGATGTAGTAAAAGTAGCTTAATTCCAGTGATATGGTTGAAGTGGTTTAAAATATGCGCTGATTTTATACTGTGTAATCAGGTGATTGCTATGATGGATAGTACCCAGAGGTCCATGGTCAACCATGAGTTAATGTAATCGCCGAACTAAGCCTCTATGATGTTGATTGCTTTTAGTGAATCTGTTTCTGAAGGACGATTCATCTTGACGAATTTCTGCAAGTGATAACTAATAAAAGGCGATGCGGAAAAAGAATTGGTGAAGTCAGATTGAAAAACTGCATTTGAACTAAATTTTGCAATAATTGATGATTGTAATATTGAGTTTGAAAAGCCTTGGACACTGAACAAAATAGTATAATAGGACAATACACGGACGACGAAACAGTGCACCAAGTTATACACATCAAGTGATAAAGCAGAGATTTCAACTGGCTCTTTTAGCGGCGTTTTAGAAAAGAAGTGAACTACGCCCTTTTTACAAAGAAAACAAAACAAGAACAGGCTTATGGCTATTTTGACGCAATAACATAAGGTTAACAAAACGTTGCATAACAAATATAAACAAGCTCCAAGTAAACTTTCATTGTAGTCGTAGATTTGATGGTATATGAAATGTGCGGAATCGAGTTGGACAGTAGATATTGACCAAAGAGAATAATATGAATAGTCGTGTCCCCATGGAGGCTGAAAATTTTAGATTTGGGTAAATTAAAGATTTCATTAGGAGTTTCTGAAAGGTTTAGGGTGGATTAACTTGGAGTTCCAACCCTGAGTGAAATGATAGGTTTCAGCAGCCAACGATCCCTGGACGATCCCTTAAAACACTCTGTGGTTCAGCTAATACTACGAGTTCATTGCGGCTCTATGGGCTACGATTTTCTCTTGAAGTGTCGGAACTCACAACTAATTTAACCCTAATTGACCTTGTATATGTTTGACCTATATATTTTCAGCATCCGGGTCAATATCCATTTCCTTACCTTGAGATTCCGTACTGCTGTCGTCGGATCATCTGCAAAGCTTTCTTGAGCTAATAGGTTCATATTATTGTCTGTAGCTAATTTTACTTGCTTTGTCTGGGCCTGAAACGATGAACAAGGAGAAGATGAAAAAGAAGAGGACGGAGGGAGGGAGGGAGGAGGAAGAAAAAGACGAAGAAGAAGACGACGAAGAAGAAGAAGAAGCAGAAGAAAAAGACAAAGAAGAATGAGAAGAATAAGAGGACAAAGAAGAAGAAGAAAAATAAGAAAGAATGTTATTTTTGCAAGTAATACATTTATAGCATGTAATTTAGATATTGTATCTCAAAATGCAATAATGAGAAGTATTTAAAAGTTTACATTTTCAGAAAGCAAATGATGCAAGGAATCCAACTAGCATAACAGATTCCTGTAAATATTAACAGTTTTTGTGAAAATCTCAAAATATATAAGGTATACGGATTATATTCTATGCAGTTGTGCTAATGCTAAATACAGCGCATTGTACCGAGCAAAATTTAGCTATATATCCTTTAGTTCGACCTAAACTGGTAATAAAGTTTTTTAAAACATTGACTGAATAGGGGATTTGAGAACTAAAGGATTAATATTGAGCTATATTTCATTGGGCACAGAAGAATGTTTTTGTTCTTTAAATTCAAACAAAAATTGCTCTGCATTTTTCTGGTACAATAGGAGTGTAAGCTTAATCAAGATGCAAATAACCAAAATACGATTAATTAAGATCCGAATGACAAATAAAAGTGATAACAAAATCAAAATGCATTGGTATTATGTATAGTGTATAAAACATTTCGACAAATTGCCAAAACTTCCTTGCTTCTTGCTATTAACCTTATTCTCCTTTCATTGATACTTAATTAAGTAAATCAATCACCATTGAAAACTCCTATTGACATTTTTAATAACCATTTTGTCTGATATATCTACGCTGCCATTGCCGATAGCGGTTGGCCTATATCGCATCAACTTTGGTCTCGTACTTTTGCACCTTATATCAGTTTGACTATAAATTGACACCATTCGCAAATGAGCACAAAATAAGATGTCTTTAAAGATTATACCATTCAAGAACATTCAAATCTATACAAGATTTTCTTGTATACCCACTTAGATGTATCGCACGTAAATATAATTAAAATGATCATAAAAAACAGAAATGTTTTATTTTTGGGTAAAACAGTGGGTATTAGAATGTAAAGGGTGTAAACTAATAAAACTAATTAAGTATAAATGTGACCTGCTACCACGAAATAAGCATAAAGTCGTAACTTGGTAGTTTCGGAACATCCTTACTGCTGAGATTATGTTCTTTGTTTTCCGCGCAAATGTACAAGCCAGTAGTATGTCCTTCGTGAGTGGCCCATTGTGCTCCCATTCACAAATGACATACAAATATAAGATTAACGTGTTCAGGTGCGTGTGAAACAAAGAACACAAATGCAGCAGTCAGGAAATCTCAAAACTACCAACTTGCGACTTTAAGCTCATTTCGTGGTAGCAGGTCTAAATGACTATGATAACGACAATTCTAATTGGATATCCTTTGCCTCGATTACACCAAGGTACTTTGACTTTCATTCATTCATGAAATCGTATTCGACATTTAGAAGATTGGTAGCAACTGAACAAAATATCATTAGGATCAGGATATTTCATCAAAACGTGATTCAGCAAAGTTACTTAACTTCTAAAAATAATTAAATCAAGGGATTAAATTCTATCAAACTTGATATGAATTTGAACTTTTGATCAAAAACAAGACATTAATTCCTTCATCGGAATTTTCATATGGTACTCCATCTTTCATCAAACTTATATTTCAATATATTCTCCACCAGTATGTGGAGCATTTTCCTCCTCCGTTATGTGGCGATTTTTCTCCTCTGGTGAGCTCGTCTATGGGTAGCGTTCCTGACGAGATAATTCCCCGTGGTTTAAGGGGAACTCTTGGTTTATAGGCGCCACTTGCTTCCCAGGTAATTATTTGTGGAGTTCGGTCGAATATTCGATGGAGTAAATGTTGTCCGTTATCAATTATTTATCAACTTGAAGAATTTTCTCAGACCATTGCTTGAATAAAATATATGGGATATTTATTCCTGACAAGAGGCCAAAATGGAGTAACCCCATTGGTTTATTTCACTGTCCCGGGATAATAAGCCTTACCGGAAGTTTGTGGTATTTAAGTTGTATCGGTTTAGCACAAGCTACGCAATTCTTTAGTCATAAAACATTTGGAGTATAAAATGGTTCACAAAAAGAAGGCTATCTCTACAGACGTAAATTTTCTTTTCATAGGAAAAAAAGAACGTTTACATCACGTAATTTTGGAGGGCCTTTGACTCAATTTAGGCACCCATCAGTCGGCGTATTGTCATGTTTATTATTTAGCAACTTCAAGATCCTGGCTTCTTGGAAAGAAAATTAGAAACGTCAATGTAAGAGCTGCCATTGCATTTAAATATATCTTGAAATATTGCAATAAAGTATAGTTATGAGTTAGAAGATTTGGTTTTGTGATAGACAGAACTGTGCAATTTCTTTTTCTTTTATACCTGTGTTCAATATAAGAATGTTCATATCATAAACTTCAGCAACATGTAGGATTTGACACTACGGAAACATAATGCTGAATAAATCCGACTTTAAACCCAATTTGTTTGAGTACCTTCCAAATATTCATTGAATTTTAGTTTCTGACACATCAAAACTGTCTCTTATCGATCAAACGACATGAAGCTGTTGCGCCCTGATTACCGTACACCAAAGTTATCATGTTATTGCTTTTAAATTCAGTTTGATTCGGATTCGATCTGGATCTGAATGAAGAACTCGTGACGTGTGGTAGCGTATTTTGCCCAAATGAGATACCGTAAAAACTCGATAGTTAGCATATGTGTTTACTATCGAGCGCTTTTTAAACATGCAAACATGAAGAGCCCCATTCACAAAATTGTAAAGGGTTTTGAGCAAATCATCGATACGCATACTTTTATACGAACAAGTAAACTTGCAAATGCATGTCTTAACCCCAATAGTACTCAGTTGGTAAAGCGCCGGACTTTAGTACAATTTCATGTTTTCAAAAGCTCTCCATAGTAAGCACGTATGCTAACTATCGAGTTTTTACGGTATACGCACTGCACATCTTGCCGTCTTTATCTGATACAAAATAACTTTGGACGCTGCTTGCATTGTTCTAATGATTTTGCATAACACAATTATAGCGAAAAACTGAATTGGTCCGAATCAATTTGGATTCAGAGCGTTTTAAAAATAGCTACATCGGTGATTGAAACCAATACTACTGCTTACCCGAAGCCTTGTCGCAATCACGCTGAGAATTTTGAAATCTAGGGTGGATTATATGTGACCGATTCCAACAAAACCAGCAACATAGTAAACGTTAAAAATGAGTTCTCATAAACTTTCGTGAAATATCATCTATTTATATCGGAAAGCCACGTAGAAAGTTGCTATTTTAATCATCGTTTTCTTTTGAATTTGGCTTGGACATAAAGTATAATACAAAAAAAGACAACTATTCCCAGTGACCCATTAATTCCAAACCTTGAAGGCTTCTAGCTCAGTGTTCCGGGTGTCCGGTCATATAATAGGCTATTCCAGCTGAAATCCATATCCCCGGGTCCCTATTCGCCGTCGAAGTGATGTAATAATCGGATTAACTATCATAGTAATAGGAATAGGGTAAAACAATTTTGGAACATGTCACTCTTCACGAGAACGTTCATGCGGTACCTCTGCATTGAACCATATCAAGCTGATCACTCGCACCTGTAAGATTAGTATATTTAAAAGGAACGGTATTGTATTCAATCTATGATTGCAGACATACACAGGTGATTAGTACAGCCTGCGTATAGTGCAGCACGATACATACAAAAATTGTTTTAGCCTATTGCTATGGTAGTTAATCCGATTATTACGTCACTTCGACAGCGAATAGAAGACATGACCTTAATCACCTACACACGGGGGTGTACATTTCAAATATCATTTGAAATTCATACTCCCAGTATGGAAGACTAATGTCATGTCTTCCAGGGGGTGTATGGATTTCAACTCGAATAGTCCAATAGAAACATTGATCCTTGTACAATGTTGCTGATTTTGTTTGCATGACATTTCACAGCTACTGGTCATTCTTGTTTATTGTGTTGGGTGACACACGTTCATTGTAAGTTTGTGTCATCAGCATTGGCCCATTTTGTGGGGTGACAAACGTTCATTGTAAGTCTGTGTCATCGGCATTGCCCATTGTGTGGGCTGACAAACGTTCATTGTAAGTTTGTGTTATCAGCATTGCCCCATTGTGTGGGGTGACAAACGTTCATTGTAAGTTTGTGTCATCAGCAATACCCCATTGTGTAGGGTGACAAACGTTCATTGTAAGTCTGTGTCATCAGCAATGCCCCATTGTGTGGGATGAAAAACGTTCTTTTGTATATTTCTAACATGGATCAAAACTGCATCTCCAATTTATCTGGCTTGTCATGCTCCACACCACACGATTCTTCAATTGAAATTGACACTCATTTAAGATACATCCAGACTTTTCACGTTATAACAAAGAAATTGCATACTATTATTAACTTTCCTAGCCGAAAGCCATGTCAAATATGACTTTGTACCTAGCGTTGACGTGTCATATTACTCAAAACCCTTATGACAGAAATATAATGGTAAACGATACAGCTCTCAGAATTTTTCAACTTGTATATGATGAGACCGTAACTTCACTGGAGCGAGAAATTGTATCTGACAAAAGCGTGTTCTTGTTTCTTTCTACGGTGCATAAAATGTCGCTACAATATTATTTGTGTCTTAAGTGACCTGAAACAGATTGGATACCTTACATTCTGTTGTGGTGTTAAGATTTTTAAAACAATATAAATAAAAACGGACATATCGTTGAGACGGGTCATGTTTATCCAAGTATCCGGATTTTCCGGGACATTTCGTTAACGAGTGATTTTGTTAAAATATGATTTTATCAAGGATAATGTGTGTAAGCGCGAGTTTGTATTATATGAGATGTCAAATCGACATAAATACGAGTTTGAGTTTGCTTGTAAAGCTTATAATCTTCGCAGAATTTGATTGAGCAGGCCTGTAAAGATTGCCAACAAAAAGAAATCAATTTCATTCTTGGAATAGTCAGCTAAACATTTAAAACAGCTTTAGCTGGTTAAATCAGCATGATCAGTTTAATCTAGTAAATATTAATCACGCTGATGCGGCGATGGCTCTAATTTGGCCAATGTTCGTTCCTTCTTGATCTCATTAATCAGCGAAATTACTTTTATAAGTACGATGAAACGATTGAGCATAACAATCAATTTCTAAGAAAAGTAATATTACACAATTCAAAGTATAGTGAAATGGTTTAAATTGAGAGATTTAGTCAATGCTAGAAATAAGATTGTTTATCGCAAGATTTGCGTTTGCTTCAAAGAAATACGTAATATGCTTCGTAATTTTACTCCTGTCTGTCATCTTTCAGCATGATACCATCTAATAGTAATATCAATTCGATTACCCCCGACCTATTGAAAATCACGCACTGTGATTTGTCCAAACCACATAATTCTGTGGTCCAAACAGGTCACGGGAGGGCAAATTATTCTGCAATCATGGACGAAAAAGATAACAGACCGCGTACAAGCAGTCAAAGTCTCAGCATCACCCGATAATGAGGACCGATTGTTCCATGAAATGCGCACTTACCGCGTATTGTTACGGTCTATCGCGTAATTGCGAAGGGCCTCATGAATATGCGAGAATTCACAGCATACAATACACGCGGACGTTGACTGTTGATACATGGTCTGTGGTCTGTGTCTGTAATAATGTGTCACATTCTACGCGTAGCATTACGGTTAGTTACGCGTACAATATTTCCGCGACATTCGCTGTCACTTACGCTGTGGAAACGCGAACTCGCTTCACCTTAAAAAGCGATATTTTCTCTTTAAATCGCACTATTTTGAGGCAATATAATAGAAACAAAGGATGTGGCATTATCCTTTACACTCAAATAATGTGTCCGCGGCATTAGTGAGACGCGTGTTTTTGCTGCCTCGAACACATTAAGAAATAAAGGGTAATGTATTGGGCTATTCCAGAAAATAGGTGCACACCCCCTATAGAGGAGTAAATTTTCAATCAAAGAAATGTCCGGATTTCCAAATCTGCTTTCTGAAAACGACTGGAATTCCAGTTGCCAATATTACTGGAAAAAGCTTGGAAATCCAATCAAATGAAGGAAAAATCACGGAAATGTTGAAAATTAGCTCTCAAATTGAGGATTTCTGATTTTGAACTATTTTTTTTGCCTTTGGGCACTTTAAAAATCTGGATTTCCAACAGTCACGACTGGACAAAAGTCCGGATATCCGAACTCCTCTATAGGGGTGTGCATCTATTTTCTGGAATAGCCCATTATCCTTTACACCGAAATAATGTGTCCGAGACAGTAAAGCCGAACCCGTTATTAAACGTTGTTACTGCCGTTGAATACGTTTCTTACCACGGGTTCCACTCCACAGGTGTTTCCTTTGCAACGCTTTAGTTACCACATAAACAGATCAGTTGCTGATATTGTGATCTCGCATCTATACGCGCTGTATTTGGCGAATTAATACAAAAGTGTATCGATGTGCCCTAAAGATTTTATTTCACATGTTCATTTCAATAAATATTGCAGAAGCAGGAGACTTGTGTTATTCATATGCCTGCTTAAATGCCAAGAAAGGATAACTGGGATAGAATTCCGACAATATGACCACTCTTTGTGTTTTGAGCTATTTTTTGATTAATAAACAGAATTGCTGAAGTTTTCAAAAGTGAATGACTCCAATTGTGACATGCTACCACGAAATGAGCGTAAAGTCGCAAGTTGGTAGTTTTGAGATGTCCTGACTGCTGTATTGGTGATCTTTGTTTCACACGCACCTGCTCAAGTTAATCGTATGTCTGTATGTCATTTGTGAATGGAGGCACAATGGGCCACTCACGAAGGACATACTACTGGCTTAACAATGCGCGGCAAACAAAGAACATAAACTCAGCAGCTAAGATGTAGGATGTCTCGAAACTACCAACTTGCGACTTTATGCTCATTTCGTGGTAACAAATCAAGTATCTAAGAAAATACCAATGCACTTTATATCGCAAACGATAGGCAACCCTATACATCTCATATAACCTATTTAACATTTTGGTCTCTTTCACTGCGTTGGTGTTTCTTTTATCGTGTTGATTTCAGCAATGAATGGAATAAAATTCTGCTTGTATGATCAATAGGCAAACGTTATCAAATAAGCCACTCTATCGTGAAAGAAATTGGAAAGACTATTGTTGAAAGAGAACTACTATCTTTTTCATTTCAAATTTACGTTTTAAAGCTGATATAACCATTGGTATATGAATGATTCAAAAGGATGATTCAAAAGGGCGATGCTTTATTGAAATTTGTTGTTTGAAATTAGATATTTGATTATGTTTATACAGGTGCGCTTGTGTGATAGTAGAAAGGCAATTGGAATTGAACTGGTTTGGTTATCAGTGCATGTAAATTTGACGCAATTTTTACCCTTTAATCAACCCAGTGTACAAATTGGTTAAATGACACCTTGCTTTCAATTAAATATTCTTATGAATATTTCTAAACCTATTTTTTACGGAAATCTCAACGCTCTTTTTACTACTTGAAAAAGAGCAGAGTATTTGTGCAGTGTTTACAAAAACTTTGGCAAAGTCTTAGCTCATTGAAAATCAGCATTAGAATCGATCGAAATATTTAGATAACATAAATGTCCCAAAAGTACATACGTGTATGCGGTGCAACCTAGTTTTCCCTATCTCATAGACTCGAAGGATGTCTGTGGTAAATCGAAATAAACTAGGCGATGTCTTAGGATTATAACTTTAGGGACTTTTTTCTCTCGACTGACTTTTCCCACCTTGCAAAAGTGTCAATTAAGAGTCAGGATCGGCTTCTAAAAGACCCCGGGTCTTGTAATAGAATTCCACTAAAACCCGAGAGCAATGCTGCGTAGTTAATGCGAATCTGAAATAAAGTAAGCTGCGGGCCCTAGTTACAATTCACCATATGGGGCTATAATGTATCCCTTTTACCTTTTATCAGAAGACAAAGATTAACTTTACACGATGTCAATAAAAATGCAATAAAATTAAGTCATATTTTTTAGGAAAAACGAAATGCCGCGATTGAAGTCAATTTTTGCGCGTCCAAATGGTATAATTACATGATACATATCAAGACATATCCTCGAGCAGTACAAAAAACTCGACAAGATATTAGTATCTCCCCGTCTTGTAATATTACAAATAATCTTTGTTCGTCCAATTCACCGCGCGTCAACTGACTCACCGACTTGACGCGACGAGCTGGAAAATTTGACTTTTTCGGTTAACCCCCTGAGCACTACCTGCCGATCTAACATTACCTGTGATTGGTCAATAACATGATATCTTCATTTTAATTACCAATCAGAATGGTGTTTGCAAACAATTCACCCCCATTTTTTGTGTGGTGAAATTTTTCTAAAATGTTGCTGATTGGTCCAATTGATAATGAAAACTCCTTTAAGACCAATAGGCAGGTAGTTCTCATGGGGTTGAAGATAAGACAGATAAGAGTTGAAAATAAAATCCTATGAAATAGTATACTATCAGAGAATGGCCATCATATTTAGAGGGGGATGTATTTTGTTATTATGCTGTTGCTTGTCACCTTTATATAGATCTGGACTGGATTTTTTCGGTTTAATAGCCCGCACATTTTAAGAATCTTATGAATAGCAGGATAGTATAAAATTGATGAACAAAGGGTCAAACAAAGTGTGTTAAAAATTCATTAGAATAATTGGTATATACTTCAACTGGTGAGCATGTCAAAAACGATAAGCTTAACCCTATATCTTATATAACCTATTTAACATTTTGGTCTCTTTCACTAGGTTGGTGTTTCTTTTATCGGGTTGATTTCAGCAATGAATGAAATAAAATTCTGCTTGTATGATCAATAGGCAAACGTTATCAAATAAGCCACTCTATCGTGAAATAAATTGGAAAGAATATTGTTGAAAAAGAACTACTATCTTTTTCATTTCAAATTTACGTTTTAAACAATTGGTATATGAATGATTCAAAAGGGCGATGCTTTATTGAAATCTGCTGTTTTGAAATTAGATATTTGATTATGTTTATACAGGTGCGCTTGTGTGATAGTAGAAAGGCAATTGGAATTGAACTGGTTTGGTTATCAGTGCATGCAAATTTGACGCAATTTTTACCCTTTAACCAACCCAGTGTACAAATTTGTTGAATGACACCTTGCTCTCGATCATATATTCTTATGAACATTAATAAACGATTTCCTTCACGGAAATAATTTCAAAATCTCAACGTTATGCTGTTTTTACTACTTTTTTAAAATTAGATTAAAAAGAGCAGAGCAGGGTTTTTGTACAGTGTTTACAAAAAACAATTTAGAGTAATTTTGGCAAAGTTTTAGCTCATTGAAAACCAGCAATAGAATTGATCGAAATAGTTGGATAACATAAATGTCCCAAAAGTACATACGTGTATGCGGTGCAACCTAGTTTTTCCTCTCTCGTCGACTCGAAGGATGTCTTAGGTAAATCGAAATAAACTAGGCGATGTCTTAGGATCATAACTTTAGGGACTTTTTGTCTCGACTGACTTTTCCCACCTTGCAAAAGTGTCAAAATAAGAGTTGGGATCGGCTTCTAATAGACCTCGGGTCTCGTAATAGAATTCCACTAAAACCCAACAGCAACGCTGCGTGGTTATTATCTATAATAAAATGCGAATCTGAAATAAAACAAGCTACGGGCCCTAGTTATAGTTCACCATATGGGACTGTATAACTTTTGCATTTCATCAACAGACAAAGATTAACTTTACATGATGTAAATAAAATTGCAAACAAACTAGGTCATATTTTAAGGAAGACGAAAATTCCGCAATGGTGGTCAATTTTGCGCGTCCAAATGGCAGAATTATGTAATACATTTCTAGATATGTCCTCAAGGAGTACATAAACACGACAAGTTATTACTTTCTCTCTGTCTCGTTATATTGCAAACAATGTTTACGAGTCGAATTCACCGCGCGTCGACAGATTCACCGATTTGGCGCGACGAGGTAGAAAAAACACCATAATTAACTGTGCATGATGTCAATGATATTGCAACAAAAATAGGTCATATTTTCGGAAAGATGAAAAATGCCGAAATGGCGGTAAATTTGCGCGCCCAAATGGCAGAATTATATAATACATTTCTAGAATTAATGTCCTCAAGCAGAACAAAAGAATGACAATATATTAGTTTCTTCCTGAAAATAGACCAATTCAATATGTGGAAAATTTGACTTGATTTTGGTGAAAGATAAGAAAAAAGAAAGTAAATATCAGGGAAAAAAAACCATATATATTTATAAAACTATTCGCCAGCGAAGTGTTATCACCATGTCAACTGGATCACGCTTTTGAGTTGTACACCACGATCAGAAATGATCGCAAGACAAAGTCTATGGTATGTACTACCAATTCCAAAAGGTGCGTGATCCAGTAACCAAGGGAGTACGTAAAAGGAGAATTGAGCAAAACGCTGGGGCAAAACACGATATGATAAAATCCCTCAAGGACAAAATTGTATACTATAAAGAAACGCCAATCGATTTTCATTATCTAAATCACTATATTATTGAAAAATAACACTATGATGTTTTGCACAAGTTCATGCTGCAAATCATAATACTTTGAAAACTTGCTTGATTTATTGTTGTGAATGAATCATGTACGTTTTACAAGAGTGTGCAATTTTTGCCAAAGCTTACTACCATTCGCAAGATGCTGTTTAAACATGTAACTTTTTTACTTTTGAGTCAAGATCTGCACTGGATCGATTCGGCTCAACGCCGCGCGCATCTCACAAATGTTAAATAATTCAAAGAATGTGTAACATTTCTTTAAAAAGTTTTCAAACTGCAAAGATAAATCATAAGTTAGGGACAAGAAATTTAAACGGTAAGAATTAAGGTTAGCAACTATTTTAAACTGTTGCGATTTGGTAGTTCACAGCATCTTGCGAATAGTAGTGAGCTTTGGCAAAAATTGCATTGATCATTTCATAGCGAGCGTGTAGAAGTATTCAAATATCACAGATATACTTTTGTAGATTCTGTGGTTCTTGAGTTATGTTGTAAAGAGGGGTGAAACAACAACACTTTTGGAAAACGTACATAATTCATTAACATCAATAAATCTAGCAAGTTTTCAAAGTATATGATTTGTAGAATGAACTTTTGCAAAACATTAAAGAGTTATTTTCCAATAATATATTGATTCAGATAATGGAAATCGATTTTTTGGTTGCTTCGACCAACAAAAGATCGCGTCGCCTTAAGGGAAAGAATCATAACAGAGACAAATCTGATATATTTACATTAATATACTTGTCTTTGTTACTTTAAAAGATACGAAATATGAAATCTTTTCCCGCCAAAGGCATCCTTCCTGCATCTCTAGGCGACGCCTAACCTCAGTTTTTGAGTTTGTTGACAACGTCTTGACATATTCTAAGAAATCGTAATGAATATGTAGGCATGTCTTAGGATGACGCTGTCATGAATGTCAAATATTGCACCTCGCAGTTCTCTAGGACTTGTGGTTGAAATACATAAAAAAAGAAGAAAGAGCCGAAATGAGTTTTCCATATTTTGCACTTTTATGTGTTTTGAGCTCTGTAACAACTGTGTCACTTTTCACTTAGCTACTGATAATTTTGGATAACAGGCTCATCAAATCATTCATAAACTTTACTTTTAAGTAAAGTTTATTTAAAAATCTTAATACTGTCAAACTCATAAAATTTTACATAACAGTAACCAATTATATACGGTAGTGCAGTGTGGATTTTTACGAAAACTTTGCCAGCTCGTGAAACCATTACGAAGTTTATAGCAACAATGAACATTAAAATGATACTGTTGTTGTTTTTGCGCGGGCTCATGAAGTCCACGATCAGAAACAACTTCGAAATGCAATAGTTATACTTCGCTAAAGAAAAGCAGCGGTATACTTGTTTATGTCAATAAATGCATATCCCAAATGTTTTGAAAATATATCTGTGGAGCAAAAGAGTTTATTACATTACATTTTCTGAGGGCATCAATTGTGTTTAAAAAGATACAGAAGATAGTTAAGTGTTTTAGTTCAAAGGACTAGTACATAAATGTGTTCCATTGAAAGCCCAATATTGTTCATTTGAAGCAAAAAATCCAGACAGTTTCAAAGCCGTAACCCCAATTGACTATATAGCTCAAAGCAATTCACTTGAAAAACCGTAGCTGAATGGTTTTGCTATTTCTTTCTTTCCCTTTTTCATCAAAGTTCCAGTTGTAGTCTAGATCGCACGAATAAAACTAGTTGCTATTGCCTTCCAGACTTCCGGCAGAAACTTCCTTTGAAAGGTACAGTCTCACAAGCTTGTTGCCGAACTAAAAGCTTTTAATGCAAAGTAACAGTATTTAGCTTGCGGTTGGCTTTAACTTAACACAAGTAACTCAAATTGGTCCATTTAGCTACTATAAAAGGAGACACACGTCTCTGTAATAAGTATAATCAGACCCAATTGAACGAATATCACTCTGCCGAATATCTTTTACTCGGATTTTAAGTAAATAGATTTAAGTAGAGTTGTGGAAAGAATTTCAAAATGTGTTTTTAACCCATGGCATTCAAGCATTGCTTTCGAGGGGTTGTAGTGGCATACTCCAAAGCCCAAAGCTTATAAAGTAAGCAAAAAAAAAGGTACCTGTTATGTTCACCCCTGTATATAATAAACAAAGACAGATAATCATAATTGGAACCAGCAGCCAATAGCTGCATCTTTTAGCTCAATTTAAGTCCAAATTGTTCTAGAAATAAAACACGACGATCCAAAACCAAGGATGATGCCAATTCAAAAGTTGCAGTTTGCTCAAATGCATGCCCTATTGATTTGTACACAGGCGTTCGCGAACAAGAGAACTAGCGCCGCGCTTCCATTGATTAGCACGTTAAAACTAGCGCCGTGCTTTCATTGATTAGAACACAAAAGTGCAACTTTTGATTTCGTTTCTTCATTAGGATTTAGATCACCGTTTCTTTAATTCTCAACCAATTTCAACAAATAAGGTCTTAAATCAGAGCTAAAGAGCACAGGTATTGGCTGATTGTTTTAATTTTGACATACTTGTCTTTATTTAGGATATACAGGGGTACGGTGAACACAACTGGTACTTTTATTCTTTGCTTACTGTATTATACAGATGGCGTACGCACTGTATGATGATGTCATTGGTATTGTCAATCAACAGTGACTAGAGTGCTGTTGGGTTGCATTACTAAGCATGTTAAACTAATTTTTATTGATGACGTCATTTGCTTGTAGCAGTACCACTTAGTCCAATATACATCATAGAAGGTATTTTGGCATTTCTAATAATAATCCCTCTATATTTCGGTTACAGATGAATATACTTTATTGTATTAAGTCCATTGAGAAATTTCTTTTTAAGCAGATTAGTATTTTTAGCACAAACAAGCACGACAAAAATGGGTAT
>NC_092639.1:21632531-21728633 GCF_039555335.1 Amphiura filiformis
ACAAAAATGGGTATTTTTCATTATCTTGAACACATAGCAGAGTCTAACTATGGTACAATTTCATATTGAACAGTTAAAATTACACAATATCAAAAGATTCACTCTGGCTACGTCATTGTATTAATATTCTGCATATCAAGCAAGAAAGTTCTCCCAGGAAGTTTTATTGCTTCTCGCAATGCCATTACAGATAATTACGCTCAGGCAATGTAGTTTTTACCACTACTCGCAATACCATTGTATATTACTTTTCCAAACGATGTAGTTGTACCAATTTTTTGCAATACCATTGTCTATTTCTTTACCAAACAATATAGTGTTACCCCTTCTCGTAAAACCATTGTACATGACTTTACCAATAAACGTAGTTTCATCACTTCTCACAAGCATTGTTTTATTTGTTACTCTGTCAACAATATAGTTTTCCAGCAAACAAAAAAAGTTTTCGACATTATTCGCAAAAGGCTAGAGAAGGTTGCCAGAAAATGTTTAAATGTCGGGTTATATAAAGGGCAACTAAAAGGTATAAAACGTTTTCATACCATTCAAAAACATAATATTCTAACATTATGTACACTCACAAGTGTTGACAAAATATTTGGCAAAAATGTTTGCTTAAGATAATTACACAATAACATTTTGACAGCATTTTAAAAATGCTGTAGTGTATTTTCATACAAAACGTTGAAAATGTTTTCATAATCATTGTAAAACCCCACATTTAATATTATTCAAACGTTTTGATCAAAACCAAAACCCAAAAGATTACCCATTTAAAACGTTTTCAAACATTTTGTGTTTATGGGTTAACACGTTTTGCAACAGATACAATTGAAAAGTTATTACTACTATCCAGTTTCGTACGTTGATAAGCCTTTCTGTATCAGTGTAACAGGGTCATGGTCTTTGAAAAAAATCTGCGATGCCCTTTATTCCTCTTGCGTCGATCTCTGTATTTGATTCGTTGTTTTTCTTTTGTCTCGCCTTGTCTATTACCCTATTTGACATAAACAACTGGAGGATTGCATTTCTAATCCCCTCCTCCTTCGTTTCTGTCACAATGGTGTTAAAGACAAGCAATCGAAATGTGTTCTAATTATTCTAGCGTAGTGGGTGCTGTGAGTTGAAATTGAGCTACCGACGACGTGTTATTTGCGTGCGTCTTTTCTCACTATCAATATCTCCATAAACACCACTCTTGCGTTTTTAAGTAAACTTTTCTTTTCCCGTCGGACTTCTGTTGTCTATGTTGTCTGTCAGGTTTAACTGTTTATAAGCTTGGAATCTTTTTTAGACTGATTGAACTGTTGAGCTTGAGCTACAGACTGCATGTATTAAAATATTTGCCCACCGGAGTTTATATAGTTTTACGACCAATTATAAAATTGATCCACACATTAGGTGCATCTTTTTCTTGCATTTTAATGAAGCAGTCTTGTTTATCAAACACTCTCGGGTACCAATAATAAGGTTGGATCTTATTGCTAACGGATGGACTATATGAATACCTGAATACAAAACCCACCCAAGTCCATACTTTGGCCAAGTATGAGAAATTGTTGCTTATACATAGGCTTACCATAATGTATAAAAGAACAAAAAAAAATCCACCCTCTACGTGCGTCTATGGAGCATGTGAAATCCAAAAACCACCCAAGTCCAGGCCTTGGGCACAAAACAAGAAAAATAAAGACCGAGAGCAAACAGTAAAGAATACATTCAAAAAAACAACCCAAGTCCGGCATACAAAATGACCCCTCACGTAGTCCCCGAAATCTTAATCGTCATACCTAATACAGTTTAACCCACTCGTTTGCATGTAAAACTCGCCCCATTTACCAGGTAAATCTAACTGAAGGAAATTAAAAATGATACACAGTTTCATTTTAGTTTTCTCAAAATCACTTTCCATGGACTTGGGTGGGTTTTGTATTCATGTATTCATATATAACCTTTGCAGCTTTAAACACTAGCAATGAGTCAGATATTTTTGAGACAAAAAGTTACATATAATTATTTGATAAAATAAGACTACTATACTTACAAATGAATGCTGTGGTATATCCTGATGAATTGTGGCAATTTTGTCCAATTAAAAAGTGAAAAAGTCGTATTCTAGCAGCACCAATGTCCATTTCTGAAGGTACAGTACGGAAGAAATATGGGTATTTTGTTCTGTCTGAAAGGGTTGTGGTTGTGTCGGCATATGAAAGCTGGAAAATATCAGAAACATTACAGAATGATTTAGTTATAACTGTCATAAATAAAACCAAAAATACAGGGATATAGTTTCAACAAGAAAAACTCATCACCGACAAAATATAAATAGGTAGCGACATTAAGAAAAATTAAAAAAAAAACCCGCAACATATTGTACAATGCCGCAAATATTGTTAATAATTTTTATGAAAACCACTTAGAAAACCACTTTACAGGGCCTTCAAGAATAGCACTGCTTTTACACTGAAGGAACTACCCTGTATAAAGAAAGTTAATGAACAAATAGGGACCGGAACAACAAAAGGCAGGTCCCTGAATGATTGTCAAATATACATAAGTGTAACATATAATATATTAATTTTTGTCAAATAGCTTCAATAAAGACATCTACAGCTTTAAGTTGTGCAATACACGTTATATATATATGTGACGTGCTATCACCAAATGAGCGTAAAGTCGCAAGTTGGTAGTTTTGAGACGCCCTGGCTGCTGCATTGGTATTTTTTTCACACGCACCTGCTGAAGTTAATCGTATGTTTGTATGTCATTTGTGAATGGGGACACAATGTGCCACTCGCGAAGGACATACTACTGGCTTGTACAGGTGCGCGGCAAACAAAGAACATAAACTCTGCAGCTAGGATGTCTCCAAACTACCAACTTGCGACTTTACGTTCATTTCGTGGTATCGGGTCACATATGAAATAGAGCAATTTTAATAATAAAAAAAAGGTTCTGAAAAAATATGTAATGGACCTAATTTTAAAATTAATTAAATTCCCCGGTCATAGCCGTAACACTGTTTATTAAACAGTGTTTAATATAATATATTAGAGTCACGCGGTAGCCGTGACCAGCAAGTTTAAAAAAAAAAAGACTGATAAAGAAGACTACTAACAGATGCTCCCGCGAGACTATATTTACACCTAACATTAAAACACTTGACTTCTATTGTTCGATGTTATTTTTCGCTGGGTACAAAATGTATCTAAAACCATGCTAAATGTTATTTACAGTCCCAGGTGTAATATCGTGACAACTCATTAATTCCAAAAGGGCCACCAATCCTACAGTCAATCATTGTTCGTAATAAACAAATATTTTTGCTTCCATTTCACGCAGTATTTCATAGCGAAAATTAGTTGCAAATCATACTGATCCAGAATTTTTGGACACTGCTACAGGTCTACCTGGTTATCACCTTCACACTACTTTTTCAGATTCACTTCCAAATATACCCTAGCAGATTCCTGGATACCCTACATACAAATTCTGAGCCACATTCGCCAAAAAATCAAGTTTTTCACCATTCTTTTGTTCATATCGGACGACGCATCCATTTATATAATAAATGCTGTATTTCGACACAGTAATTTATAGCAGAGGCCCGTGGTCTAATGGTTAGGGCGCTTGACTCCAGATACGCTATCCCGAGTTCGAAACCCGGTGACCAACTTATTTTTTTCTTCAATGTTTTATTAAACAATTTATTGTCATTAATCAAGGATAACATAATTTTAAACATCCAGTGCTATTGTGATATTATTTTTTTATTAAAGCAAGTTGTTTGATTCTCATAGAAATTGTTTATTGTGTTAAGGGCCTATTTAAAAACACAGCATAATGAGATACAACACCATCAAGGATCAAAAGAAATCTGAATAACCAAGAAACTAGATCAGGTATTATAGGGTATGCAATACGACGTTACTCATTGTTATTCTAATTTAAATATATTTTGTCCTACCACGGGCAAATTCGCATGATAATAGGACAATAAAACATGATTGTGATATGTATGAATGGTTGTTGAATCGATTCAGAGACCTGACTCTCTGTCATCTTCAGCTATCGTAGAACATGACAATTGTCATACCGTCCCGGTAGGATGACTACAAACACGCTGTAGGTGTGGAAAATTGTTCCGCTAGTATGGAAGGCCAGCAGGAAAAAAAATATCCAAATAACATTTATCAAGCATATACACTTCTAGTGCCCGTTTCTATTCATCGTTATGTATTCTTCTCCCGTGCATTATTTTCGCGAACTACCCTTCACAGCCCAAATTATATAAACCTGCACGCTAAACAATGCATTATCTAAAACCTGCACGCTAAACAATAGATTCTAGATAATACGTGCACGCTCAAATACTAGAAATACTACTTTCACATAACCATAAAGTAGAGTTAGGTGGCGCTTTAGACACAGAGATCACATAACTATATAATTGTCTGTTCGATATATATACCAACAAAAAGTACGAATATACATTCTGTGGTGTTAAAATGGTATAGTTACAAACGGTGTTCTATAATAGTGTACAATTACCGAATAAGGTGCAACTCGCTAGACTTGAGTCCAGTCCTCGTTTACGGAGTTTAGGATTAGGGTTTAGGGTTGGGATAGGGCAGTCTTGTAATAAGACTAGTAGAGTTGCACCCTTGCAAATATCATTGTCATAAATTATGATTAATGACCTCAAATAAATCAAACATCAAATGAGAATAATCGAGCTTCTATTAATTAAAAGGGCCAAAAACAGGTGGATCATAATTATACAAGATGACACCATTGCAAAATATTCAGCATTTTACAAATGAAATACATGTAAGCCTATATCTAAAATAACATAGCCGGGCCCGGGAAACACACACTAGCGCATAATATCATGATCATGCTTTATAATACCATAGGCCTTCAAACACATGTGTTTGAAGGCCTATGATAATACTGAACAAATTGTTAAATCCCAATGTCGTGTGTTTTAATATAAGTAGTTCAAATTATAGAGCTATAAAGTCCAGTTGATATTCACCGTAGTACTAGTCTGACGTCTAAATCGATCGTTTCCAACTGGTTCAGTGCTCTCTGTGTTCGAAACCACGATATTAAATGATCACAACATAAAGTCAAGTCAATTAAACCATGCGTGAATAAGTTACCTAAGTATGACGTATGGCGCAATCGATACCATTGATTACAGGGATTGATTTTCTTTACCAGTTAAATGCTACGTAGCTGGTCAATGTCCTGACGGTGTTTTTAAAATGTAAGATATTTTCCCTAATATTAAAACTAAATAATTATAATGAATGCAGCAATTAATATTGCCTATTGTTTTAATAGGCCTACACTCAAAGTGTATGACGGATAATGTACTCGTGCAAATGCATTCGTCAAGATAATTGCACTTGTCATGGAGTTATTGCATTTAGCTTTCGAGCCTATCGGCTCTCAAGCTAAATGCAATAACTCCACGGCACGTGCGATTATCTTGACGAATGCATTGCACTCAGTTCATTATCCTTATCATATAGTACGGAAGCGTCTATGTGACACAACTTGACAAGATAATTATCTTGCCATGTCGACTTATTATCAGCATTATGTCAACATGACGATATAAAATATCTCGCCAAGACAACTGAACAAACAAATCAACATGGCAAGATAAATTGTCATGCTAAGTCGACATACAAAAATGGATATCGTCTTCGCGAAATAAATTATTATGCCAAGTCAATTTAGCAACAAATTAATGTCTACATAGCAGGATATTTTGTCACGTCCAGTTGACTTAACAAACAATATAAGTCAACATGGTAAGATTAAATTATCATACCAAGGAATAGTAATTTGTGACACCGTAGAATTTAAATTATTGAAAAGCATCCTCGGGATGTAGAGGAGGGGCGGCCCGAAATTAAAGGAAAATTAAATCTCAAAAGACCGCCGACAACCACCGCTCAATAGGGATATCCAACTATATTGCCCCGCAGGGCTACAAAGAACCACAAACCGCGAAATTTGGATATCCAGCTAGATTGCCCCGCAGGACTCAGGAACCACAAATCTTGAAATATGGATATCCTACAAATTAAAACCACAAACCGCGAAAAACCGCCAACAACTGCCGCTTAATAGAAATATTCAACTATATTGCCCCGCAGGGCTACAAAGAACCACAAACCGTGAAATTTGGATATCCAACTAGATTGCCCCGCAAGGCTATAAAGAACCATAAACCGCGAAATACAAATGTCCAACAAGTTTTAACTATAAATTAGCCCTCGATAGAGGCAAAGCTTGAAGGATTAGGGAAATTATAACCACGAACCGCGAAAGTTGCCTTAACAAACAATATAAGTCAACATAGTAAGATAAATTACCAGGGAAAATTAAATCTCAAAAGACCGCCGACAACCACCGCTCAATAGGGATATCCAACTAGATTGTCCCGCAGGGCTACAAAGAACCACAAACCGCGAAATTTGGATATCCAGCTAGATTGCCCCGCAGGAATCAGGAACCACAAATCTTGAAATATGGATATCCTACCAATTAAAACCACACACCGCGAAAAACCGCCAACAACTGCCGCTCAATAGAAATATCCAACTAGATTGCCCCGCAGGGCTATAAAGAACTCCACACCGCGAAATATGGATGTCCAACAAGTTTTAACTATAAATTAGCCCTCGATAAAGGGCAAGGCTTGAAGGATAAGGAACATTATAACCACGAACCGCGAAAGACCTCCAACAACCACCTCAATAGAGATATTCAACTAGATTGCCTGCAGGGCTACAAAGAACCACAAACGGCGAAATTTGGAAATCCAACTAGATTGCCCCGCAGGGCTACAAAGAACCACACACCGCGGAATATGGATATCCAACAAGCTTAAACAATAAATCAGCCACGATAGAGGACAGGGTTTGAAGAATAAAGGAATACCACGAACCGCGAAAGACCGCCAACAACCGCCGCTCAATAGAGATATCCAACTAGATTGCCTGCAGGGCTACAAAGAACCACAAACGGCGACATTTGGATATCCAACTAGATTGCCCCAGGGCTACAAAGAACCACTTACATTTTAGTTATTGGTATAGCTACATATACTCGTATTTTTTATTATCATAAATCAAGGATAATATTATTCAAACTTCTATTTTTCGCTTTATTCGTCTTATGGAGTACTTCGTAACCGGATGACTTTTCAAGCTTGGAGCTATTCGGCTTCATTCATAAAAAGAAAGCAAATCTACCAAAAAACGTTGACAACGTAAAGAAAGCAGCAAGTTTAAAAAGCCCCCACCTCGGCTCACTTTTTGAAACTTGGTCCCATTTGTAAAAGATACTGATTTAAACTTTGTCATAATTATCAACTTAAAACATTTGCAGAAGTGTTATGTATCTTTAATTTGCCGATGCGATATTAAGTTGTCAGCATTCTGGAACGATCAGAAAGGTTGTTCTTGGCCAATATCCTATATATGTTTTGTTTTATAATAATTATTAAGTTCATGATCAATGATTGAATTAAACGAATAACAAGTAGGCATGTTAATGGCAATGATGCTATTGCTGTTGGTATTCAAAATGGGACCAAGTTTCAAAAAGTGAGCCGAGGTGGGGCTTTTTAAACTTGCTGCTTTCTTTACGTTGTCAACGTTTTTTTGGTAGATTTTGAATTAAGATATAATACAGCATCCGTTCGTTTCAAAATAATTGACGAATATTTATAAAACGGACATTGTTGTCACGTCCTGAATTGCAATTACTACCATGGACATGATGAATAGAAAAATAAAATTATCATCGGGACAAAAAGTGCAAGGCAGGCAATTAAACGTTGTTGTATGTTTTTAAACGAGTTGCACTTTTTCATTTATGAAAACCGTTTTTTTTTGTGGTAAAATCGTGAACGTAATGGCAATCACTATGGACCACAATGGCCTCATCCCAATGGCATAGTTCAATAACCTCAATTGAACAATCATAGTGCAAAATTTGACTTCAACTCGCAGAGTATGAGTTTTTGTACCCACATTTTCAAAGGTCATTCAAATAATGTACAAATGTATTGGGATTAAAGAATTGTGCCCTGAAAGATGAGCATGTAGTGGATCCTAGTGCATTATGACCTCGATGACAATGGACAAATGAACAGATTGGGCCATTCCATTAGAAATCCATACAATACCACATGACCTTAAGGTTAGTAACCATTTTCAACTGTTCAGATTTAGTCGTTCGCGGCATCCTGCGAATAGTAGTGAGCTTTGGCAAAAATTGCATTGATCATTTCATAGCGAGCGTGTAGAATGATTAAAATATCACCTATATTACCCTTGTAGGGCCTGTGGTTCTTGAGTTATGTTGTAAAGAGGGCTAATACCGTACCCACTTTGTAAAACGTATATAAGCACATTTTCAAAGTATATGATTTGTATGCGGAACTTTTGCAAAACATCAAGGTGTTATTTTTTAAAAATAATATATTAGCCGTAGAAGTAACGTAGTTAATTCGATTATGACGTCACTTTTACGGTGTATTGATATAGACAATGAAAATCGATCTTTTTGGCCCCCTCGACCAACAATACTTAGTCAACCCTTAATCTTTCATTCACTCAGGAGTGTGAATTTCAAATGAGGTTACCTGAATGGATGACTCCATTAGAAATCTACACCCTCTGTGTGGGAGATTACGGGCTTGTCTTCTACATGGGGTGTATGAACTGAACTACACCAGGCACAAAAAGAAACTCGTCAGTTATATTCATCCTTGCTGTTCAATAACTTGATAATATTGGATTATTCTGAAATATACATTTTGTTAATTGGACTTTGCTTGGACAACCTGTTCCTATAAAACGAACAAGAATTGACCAAAATATGCTCCTCCAAAGCCTCAAACCCCAAAAGTTGCATTTTCAACAATTTTCAATGGGAACGCATCGTTGTATTGCACACAAGCACTACAGGCCAATCAATAAAGCACACAGTGTAACAGGCATGATTGAATCGTTCAAATTGCAACTTTTCATTTTGGGGTTTGAAAGTTTGGAGGCGCATATCTTGGTCAATTCTTGCTCAATGTTTACGAACAGGGTGTCAAATGAGAAAGAAAAGTCCAATTAACAAAATGTATATTTCAGAATAATCCAAAATTATCAAGTTATTGAACAGCAAGGATGAATATAACTGACGAGTTTCTTTTTGTGCCTGGTGTAGAATAGCACATTAGATCACTGACAATTAAAGGAATAAAACTGGACTATGGTTCAAATAAAGATACATTAAAATGCAGAGTTTTGGAGTTCATGCCATTCCTTACTTGTATGCAGCTTTTAACACCTATGTAAAATGATGACTGCAACGGTGCATACAAAACAGTAGACCTTTTACCATGTTACAAGGCTTCAAAATATAGGTTACTATATAGGTCAGTAATAACCAGATAGAGATACCCTGGAGTAAAAAGATGCTTATCATCAAAGATAGTGATGAGTTTTATATAACTCTAGATGAACTCACATCACATTATATTACATCACTGTAACCAAGTAACCTTGAAAGATAGATGGTGTGACCAAATTAAATTGGGCATAAATTTTTCAATAACTATAGCTTGAACTCTTGTTTATTGACCGAGTTAGTCAGAGTGTAGACGTGCAGTCATTATTTTAGATATGAGACCCATTTTCATAAAGGTTTTAAGGGTAGACGAGGTATTGTTGGTCGAAACAGCCAAAAAATCGATATTCATTATCTAAATCAATATATTATTGAAAAATAATACTTTGATGTTTTGCAAAAATTCATTCTACAAATCATATACTTTGAAAACTTGCTTGATTTATTGTTATGAATGAGTTACGTACGTTTACAAAAGTGTTGTTGTTTCAGCCCTCTTGTATAGGTAGAGCTAAATCTTGGTTCGGTTTGCTTCATGTTTTGATACTGATAATGTATTGGAATTAAATATTGTCCTTGGAAAGCGCGCATTCTACACAAATGTAACATAATAAATGGACATTTGGAATATACCTTTACTAATTGAATGAGGAATTATGATATCACCAGAGAATTCTTAAAAGAGCAGAAATACAGCCTTCCCTTCAACACAACACTCTAAACATCATCATAATCATTTCCTTTGTAATAAATAATTAAAAGAATATTCGGTTTCAAATTACCATTTTATGTACATCAACGACACTATTTATTGAGCGAATGAGATTTTACGTTTGCACTGTACAAAAAAATTATAGAGAAATTAGTGCGTATGCTCTATTTTATATTAAAACCTCAATGTACGATCTTTTTAAATTTTTAGATTCTTTTTTCTTCCAATCATTATGAAAGTTCCCAATACATTTGGACGCGAAAAACATTGGAAATTTGCAAAGAAACAACATCATAAACTTCACGTCGTAATATCTCGTGCGGCCTCAGATTTAGTCTCCTACGCAGCCAGTTTGGTTATGCTTACTCCACATGTGTGGAGGGAGCGTAACCAAACTGGCTTCGCAGGAGATTAAGATTTACGATCATTCCGACATTATTATCATAATCTGAAATATTATGATAATATGTCGGACCAACAGAAAATCACCCCGTTTTACTACAAATAGGGCGAATTTGACAGTTTGCTCATAGATGTAAGTTGGAACATGTGTAAGTATTACAAATATGACAAAAGGCTTTAATTCAAGATTATAATAATTATGCCTCTCTAGGATAACTTTTCAGAGTAATTTGACAAACCATACTCTACCATGCCGCCATCCAGACATTTCGCGACTTAGATTTTTTTCAAACCACAACCCAAAGGCTCTCCGTGTCTGGCCGTTGTAAAGCTTGCCAGTGCCCTTAAACAAGGAATGTTCAACATGTATACAATGTTCTAAAAAGTCAGATTTATCGCTCTCGCCCTTGAGTATCAGCAAACTTTGTCGGGGGATTCTGTGAGGATTTACGCATGTGAGGGCAATTCTTAAAGAAAGATGAACAAGGAAGCCTTTCAAATCAGGAGACACTAACCTCGGGATGGGATAAGTAATGACTGCGGCAGGTTGTTAAAAATTTATAAAAAAATCTCCTAGGAAAATACAAAAAGTCAAGTTAAAGCAAGTGTAAAGTAAGTATAGTACCAAGTGTCCTTTATAACGGACACATTCATAAGCAAAAATGTTATTGATTCCGACAGATTTTCAATTGATTTAAAGGCGTTCGCGTAGGAGTTATCGCTGGCATGAACAATTGTAATTGCTTATGTGTCCGTTCATGGATATCCTCCATAAATATTGTTTTCTGTTTAGCAAACTATAGACCGTTTCTATTATTGAAACTTTCCTGCAGTTGATGGGATAAACATCGATATCACATATTATTGAATGACGAAAGCAAGGTAAAGAAGGGTATCACGTGATTATAGAATAACGAAATGGCGTGCCTTGTTCACCCCATCAACGGCAGGAAAGTGCCAATCAAAGGAATGGTCTACAACTATTAATTTATGTTTCGTTAGTTACTCTTACTTGTACTAGGTTCCAGTTTTGTACAGCTTCTGCAATTGGAGCTGTAACTGCTTCACAAGCACCTCCGAAAATCATGTATTTGGTGGGACCAGTGGCTAGGGATTCGAAGAATGCCTTCATACCAACTGCCATTTCACACTGAAATAAATAAGAAAGAAACATATAACGCCATTAACTTCAGAATAGATGAAATCCATTGATATGGTCAAATGTAATTATAGTTGTGATACACTCTAGTGCCAAGTCATATATTACAATAAGTTCTTTTATAGACCACTTGACATCATTGTTTATCAACAAAGACGAGAGACTGGTCTATCGATATGCTTGAATGAACCGCTACATTGTTCACTGGCTTTCTAGTACTACATGAAATGTGGTGGGCGATTTAAAATGCACGTGCCTTGAGCATGCATATGCACACTGCAGGGCAAAGAACAATGGAAATTACCATAATGCACTCGCATACTGCCGGGCAATGACGTCACATGTAAAGTGCTCTATATTATACAACCGATGAGGGCGACAACATCGTAAAAGCTGTTTTACAGCCTACTGTTTTTGTCAGTGCTGCTACACGACAATTCGTGTTTTGCATAGTGACGTATATCCGATTACAACAAACTGTCCATATCTAATCTATGAAGTGTCTCTAGCAGGTTGCCGAGTGCTTTTTAAACTTTTCTTAAAGGAAAACATAAGGGTGTCAAAATATCAGGGATAGGAAATTCAGTAGTAGGATAAGTGGCTGTACTTAGATGAAGCGTTGTTGTTAAAAAGGGCTTATTACAATCGAGACACTAAATGAAACTATATAATGAGATGACCTCATCAATATACAATTCAATATCAGTTGCAGGCAAATATTTACTTCGTCAACATATCTGATACTGCTGGAAAATAGAAATAGAGTGAGACAAGAATTCGTTTAGATGTTAATGAAATAGCAGTAGTATTTTGTAAACGTGATAAGCGTCGTTGAAGTGTAATGTAATCATTGTATATAATTTTGGATGATAATAATTATGTTTTAACCACATAATTGAGGCTAATCTCAAAATCAACCCCATCTATCAAAATCCCAACAAAACTCCAAACATGATCACAAATTAAGCAACCATTTTCGCATGATACTTACAAGATTAATGGCCGTAAAATGTTTTTAAAAACATATCTGTCTTGGTGTTTTGATTCTTCCGATATCCGGGATTATATTGAAAATATTTCCGCTTTGAGTATAGCATTTTAAATGTGATCAAGATTAACTTGTTGGCAAAAGGTAGAAACCTAGTCATGAGTATTTAACTTCAATAATATATTCTTATCGATCTAATAAACGGTTGTTAATAACAAGGTGCTAAGTATAGTAATAATGAAATAATGCTTAACACTTAAATTGGCACGACAAGAAGTGAGTTTTAATGAAAAAATTATTTGGAAAATGTACAATTTAGAATAAATGTGAAGTATTGTGCAGTACTAAAACAGTGTCATTTCGTAAGAGTTAATTAATCTTTCATAATCATTTCACGCCCATGCGCACACTGTTACTGCGAAAAACGTTATTGTGCACATCGTTACTGCGCAGTTCACATGTGGCGAACTGCGCAGTAACTGCGAAATCATTGTTACTGCGCAGTTAAACTGCGCAGTAATGATGTTCGCTAAACATGTGCGCATCGATCGACGTGACGTAAGTAGGGGCCGGGTGCAATCGTAATGACTTTTGGGAGTTACCAAAAGGTCGATTGGAAGCTGAAGTAATCACCGAAAGTAATTATTTAAAACCGCTTGTTGGTATCAACAAGATATTTGTATTGAAATGAATAGTCGTCATTGTTCCCCGTAGAGAAGAAAAGGAGTTTTTATATTAATATTGATCTTCATATTCTTGGTTGATATTTGTCTCAAATTAAATATTTTCAATTCTTTAGAGACACATTTGAAGCTGTTAGTTGTGATCTTATTACTAAGAAGACAGGGGTAAAATGACAAAATATGGATTGTATATCAGTGCTGTGTTCCATTGGCGTTTAGTACAGCGTTTACATACACAGTACAAGTTGTCTTGAATCATTTGCAATATTTGCAGAGACTTGTATAAAGTTTTGTGTTTACAAGAACATTGGGAAACATTAACATAAAGAACATGATAATGTGGTGTTTAAGTAACGATTGATTTTCATAAGTTTATGGTGGGTAATTTCTAACTTTGTGTAATAAGTCATATGTGACGTATCATGTCAAAAGGAGACACTTTTGGGCAGGATCGTAAATGGAGAAATAGCCAAAAAACTGCCCGGAGGCGATTTCTTTCACAATATGGGTTTGTTGCGAATTTGTGATGTTATTAATGTTTATAATATTGTCTGATAGTTTCAGACCGGAATATAACTGGCATCTGGTATTTTTGAGATATTTTTCAAGGTAATTCCTACTCTCAACATTGTTAATGATATTTTTAAAGGCCGATATCTCAATTTCCAATTTTATAATACCATACCGTATAAACTCAATATCATCCCTTAGGAATGTCCGATTTCATTGGGGGAAAACAGCGTTGTGGAGCAAAATATCTCTATACTTCAGATATGTAAAAACCTCAAAATTAATAACCTGCCCAAAAGTGTCTCCTTTTGACATGACACGTCACATATATGTTCATTTGTTATCAATATTAGAAGAGCTTGGAACCGCTCAAAGAAGTATAGGAAACCTATGCATATTTTGGTATTAACTAGCGACTAGTAGCGAGAATAGCCTGACTGAGGAGGGGAACAAAAAGCGCAGTGATTTATAATGCGCTACGCACAGACATAAACCTACAACCCTCAGCACACTTTACAGCAATTCACTGACCACTGCAACCATTTAGCAACTATAGCAAGACAATATTGAAACTTTAATCTGAATGAGTCGTACAACTTCATTGGTCCCTAATGAAGGTAGTATCACAAGCACAAGTGGCAATGAATATTCCAGTTGAAATCCATACAACCCTAAATGGGTGATTCCATTTGAAATCTGCACCCCCTGTGTTGGAGGTATCTTACATAGGGGTGTATGGATTTCAACTGGATTAGCCCATTAGATGCTAGAGCATATATACAATGATTCTAGGCCTACATGTAGATTCTACATGTTCAATAAACATTGTTCAACTACATTTTACATAGTGATAGAATGCCTGGACTGTAAGGCCTGGGGAGTAGAGTAATATGCTTGTACCATTGTACAAATATGTGACCGTACACCACGAATGAGCCGTAAATGTCCTCAATTGTATTCTGAGTTACAGTGTAAAATGGGCATGAAGGTCGTATTCATAGGTACCTCAATCTGGTGCTACGTGTACCTCATTTAATGAGATACACGTAGCACCAAATTGAAATACCTATGAATATGACCTTCATGCCCATTTTACACTGTAACTCAGAATACAATTGAGGACATTTACTCATTCGTGTTGTACGGTCACATATATATATATTACGGCTTGAAATATAATGTGCATCTCTTGAAAACAAAATAATAAATATCTTCTTACGACTTTCTGACGGTAGACTAGAAACTATTAAAAGATCCTTGGATCAAAATTTAAATTAATAAAATGACACATTGCAGTTAGCCAGGCACGCAGCAAATAGAGACAGGATCATTATATTTTCTATTTATTTATTTCCACTGGGATAGAAGAAAAAAAAAGCTGAGGGCGAAAACTGTCAGGCCAATTGATGCATGGAGATTTGGTTATATATTAAGATTGATATTATCCGATGGCAACATCACACAGTATTTCAATAAACAAGCAGCCTTGGAACTTAAGGATACGTTTTATACGGATATGTTCTCCAATATTGTTAGTCATTCCATCTGAAGTAAAGTCAAAGATTTTCCTGAGCTTTTGTGATTGGCTTTTTTTTTTCCTGTTAAGGGAATTTTTCACTGAATTTTATAATATTATTACATAAAAGATGACTTTACTAGCGTATAAATACAATTTGCTGTAGAAGTAGTGATGTAACAGGATTAATTAGCATATGTGAAAATAATTTTTGAATGTATTGCCCTGCACTAGATGTACGCCGCTCCATTGATTATCAAAGAATAGGCATAAAGACTCGAATCGTAATTCCATGGAAATTTCACATTATGCTGACTCCAGGTACGTTTCACTCGCAAATGTACGATTAGTGTCTTCGAAAAGAGCGGTTTTGTATTCATTCTGTGATTTCACACATACACAGACATGACAGGCGATGAGTGCAGCCTACTTATAGTGCAGGATAATACATTCAAAACTTGTTTTCACCTATCGCTAATGGTAATTAATTCTGTTACATCACTACTTCTACGGCGAGCGCGTGTAACAGCAGTTAAGGAAAGATGAAATCACGGGTGTACGTTAGGGTGCATCAAGTGCCCCACATTTCAACCATATTTTTTGCTCCTAGTGTCAAACTGTGCCATTTAACTAGAAAATCATCCCCTCCAAATTTAAATTCAATCGGAGGTCGGGAAGGGGGTCCACCGTGAGCTTAAAGTTCGGACAGAGGCAACCAGTAAAAGTCCGACCGGCAGCTATTGTATTATATATACAGTTATACACACACATTAATAGCTGCCTTTAGTGTAAGTTTTTATAGTACTTCATATCTCAGTCAATACTTAATCAAATGCAAATCCATTTGAACTAAGCAAAAAGGCAGCTATTTTCAGACATATTTGAAGTCATAATAATAGCTGCCATGTGTATGCCAATGTTGAAGTATAAAGGGTTGTACCATCCAAAGGGGTCTATTTTTGACAACAAATCACCAGAGGTGAGTAGGTTTTTCACAAAAAAATTCTAAGAGATGGTACATGTTTTGGAAACTTATTTTAAAAAATGGCACAATTGGGACATAATTCTACAGAATGTCCTGATTAGATAATAAGAAAGTCCACATTTTATTTAAAATGTCCTGAAAAGAGCTAAATATTATCATTTGTTGAGTACAAATTACCCCTAGAAATGAGTTTTGATGCCCGAGCGGCATATCCAGTTCAAGTGCCACCCAAATTAGAGACACATACGCAATAATTGATTAAAAATTGCAAAAAAGGATATTTAATCTCAAATCTCTAAGTGGATTTTGTTTTGCATTGAAAAAGAATATCACTGAAATTCAACATTAGAGTTCGTTACCCTTCTTCTAAAAATTACGATTTACATAATAAATAATTAATTGTCACCAGAACATTTATAAAATATTAAGATATGAAGATTTAACTGACCATTGTGTTCAGTTCAACGGCCCTTATTACGCTTTCATCAGGATTCTAAACTATTACACACATGTAATCTGTCATAATTAAAAATGAAACCAGCCATACACAACAGATAATGATGCTAAAGATTTATAGCTTACTTTAACAAATTAGGTCAGCACATGTTTGATAAAAATGCATCATATAATATCGTCTAAAACTTATGCTTCAGTGCCACAATTATTTTATTATAGGCTATTCATTATTTAAACCTGAAACCGTTATTTTATTATGATAGGATCTACATAACCTAATCATACATAACTCATATATATATATCGTGGAAAAATAATTTAAAAATACAAAAATTCCACCGGTACTCGAACTCCACCCGGCAGTGGCGCATTTTTTTGGGTTTTTAGTAACTAAATATACATCACAAATAATAACGAATAGCGCCACACTTTCATGTCATTCACTTACTTGTGGTCATATCTGCAATAATGCTTGTGTGTAAAGTTCAAGTTAGTTCAAGTTGATTCATCCATAACCCAGAAAAGATGATTTGACTATGAATCATTTTAGCACCGCCGCATTTAGTTTGGCCCTACTCCCCATTCCAGAAAAATACAGAACTAATTTTTTGGATTAAAAAAATATTATCCTGTTTTGCCAAATGAAACATAGCTAAATCCTAATCCTTTAGTTGGTCCTAACTGGCAATCAGTTTTCAGCGATTTGGAAATTTAAGGTAAGTTATGGTGGACGAAAAAAATTGCCATAAAAAAATCAAATTTAGCACTTTTCTCAAAAAACGGCCCATTTTGTCAGAAATCTGCTATGCTAGTTGAATGGCTTGCACCATTTACTTTCTGAAAATGTATAATTTTATGTGTGTATCATCATTAATTTTAAGATACGATACAAAACAATGTCTGAAACTTCTCACTTATAGTGACCTGTGTGAACCCTTAAGGGGGTACTACACCCCTCGATAAATTTATGTCTATTTTTGCATTTTTCTCAAAAACTAATAACACACTGGTAACAAAAGTTATGTGTATTATAGGGGCAAGGAATCCAATTACTACACTGGAATTTCAGTGACCCAAGACAAGAGGTTCATTATTTATGATAAGAAATAGGGTACCGCTAGGATGTACCTCTTGTCTTGAGTTACTGAAATTTCAGTGTAGTAATTGGATCCCTGCCCCAATAATATACATAACTTTTGTTACCAGTGTGTTATTATTTTTGAGAAAAATGCAAAAATAGTCACAAATTTACCACAGGGGTGTAGTACCCCTTAAAGTATAAGAATTATTGCAATTCTGTTTCATTTAAGGGCTGGGGTATGAACGTTTGGACAGTATTTATTTTGGGACATTAGAGCACATCAGACATATCGAATTGCATTCTGAATACGAAGAATGTCATTCTGATATCAAATAATTTTGATTTTTGAAATTCGCAATTTGATACACATTTTATGGCAAATCATTAAAATTGATATTTTTGATATTTAACAGTACTTAAATAAACTTTATAAATCTGATGATTTGTACTTAAAGTGTATGTAGGTTGGATGAAAAGCCGACGATCAATTGAAAATTTTGACCTTTCGTATTGAAGATATGGATTTTTTTCCCAAAACACTAAAAAAAAAATAGGTCTTTTGGGGAAAAAATCCATATCTCCAATATGAAAGGTCAAAATTTTCAATTGACCGTCGGCTTTTCCTCCCTGCTACATACACTTTAAGAATATATCATTAGATTTATATAATTTACTTCGAGGACTGTTATATATCCAAAATTTGAAAAATATCAAATTTTTATAATTTGTCATAAAATTTGTATTATATTGTGATTTAAAAAAAATGAAAATTATTTGATATCAGAAAGACATGCTTCGTATTCAGAATGCAATTCGATAGGTCTGAGGTGCTCTCATATCCCACAAAAATACTGTCGAAACTCAATAAACGCTCATTTTGGATCCCTTCAAAGAACCAAAATATACATCTTTGTTATTCATTATATTTTACAACAGAGCAATGAGACAAATAATTGGAACACCAAATGAGATTCATAGAGCCAATTTTGCTAAATATATGTCTTTATATTGGGGAAGAATTCCTTTATTTACGAAATAAATCTGCTGAAAATCGGCTACATTTTTTCTCTTCACGTTTAACAGTTCAATATTGTGGATTATATTTCTTCTATTACATAACACAAATGTCTCATAAACATTACATAGATACACATACGGCAAACAGTTCACCTATAACATTAATTTTATCTCCAGATTATATCGGAGCAATTCTAGAAGTAAAATGTTAACAGACGCAGATTGTTTCCTTTTCAGAGAAAAACGCGAGGATAAGTCCAGGATAGCATCGCGCTAAAAATGCCACGGAAATGCCATGGATTTAGCGCTTTGCACAAAAATGTAAATTCATCTGTCGTTTAGCTGACAGTTTCAACGATCTCTCGCAATATAAACTTACCATCATAAGAAAAAAAGCATGGTATAAACAAAACCGCGCGAAAAAAAAGCGCGGGAATACTGCAATGGATTTAGCAGACTATACTGTGAACACTAAAAAAAACCCTGTTCTTGTACGTTCTATACGATTCAATGTGTCAGGCACAAAGAATACACTTTCAGTCATGGGATTTTCCCCTTTATAAAATATAAGTCCCTGTTTAGGGAGGAAATTAACTACATAAAACCTGAGGCGATTCCCCTTGCTCTCGTAGCTACGCACATCTTGAAATTGTTCAACGTGGCACAATACTTTACAGAATAGAGTTGTCACCACGTTCAAGGAATCGTCCCAAAATCAAGATTGCTCTTAAGAGATATTGAACCAAAAACAGTGCCGTTTGTACTGAATGGAATGAAGCTTTCAAATTTGCTCCTAAAGTGTTTATTATATTTTTCAGATTTTGTATTGAATTTGTAAATTATTGTCCTTGACTATGAGGTAGATGTGAGCGAGAAGAGGATAAGATAGTCAATAGCTATACAATGAATAATTTAAAGGGTGCTCAAACGAAGGTTGAAAAATTTAAGAACGACGCGAGAAAAACCATGACGTCTTAATGCACAAAACTCGCTGTGTCCCTCCATTTAAAGGATACTGGACACTCAATTAAAAATGAAAAAGTTGTTATTCTGGATCAGGAAGAAAATAGCATAGTAAGCATGGTTACAATCCACGCGTTTCAAATTAACAATTGAATAAACCAGGTAATTGGATAACTGACATTGGCTCGTCGCGGGCAACCAAGCTTGGCCATGCATAATATAATTCCAAATGAATTTTTTGAAATTCGCAATTTGATACACATTTTATGGCAAATCATTAAAAATTGATATTTTTGATATTTAACAGTACTTAAAATAAACTTTATAAATCTGATGATTTATACTTAAAGTGTATGTAGGTTGGATGAAAAGCCGACGATCAATTGAAAATTTTGACCTTTCGTATTGAAGATATGGATTTTTTTTCCCAAAACACTAAAAAAAAAATAGGTCTTTTGGGGAAAAAATCCATATCTCCAATATGAAAGGTCAAAATTTTCAATTGACTGTCGGCTTTTTCCTCCCTGCTACATACACTTTAAGAATATATCATTAGATTTATATAATTTACTTCGAGGACTGTTATATATCAAAAATTTGAAAAATATCAATTTTTTATAATTTGTCATAAAATTTGTATTATATTGTGATTTTAAAAAAATGAAAATTATTTGATATCAGAAAGACATGCTTCGTATTCAGAATGCAATTCGATAGGTCCGAGGTGCTCTCATATCCCACAAAAATACTGTCGAAACTCAATAAACGCTCATTTTGGATCCCTTCAAAGAACCAAAATATACATCTTTGTTATTCATTATATTTTACAACAGAGCAATGAGACAAATAATTGGAACACCAAATGAGATTCATAGAGCCAATTTTGCTAAATATATGTCTTTATATTGGGAAGAATTCCTTTATTTACGAAATAAATCTGCTGAAAATCGGCTACATTTTTTCTCTTCACGTTTAACAGTTCAATATTGTGGATTATATTTCTTCTATTACATAACACAAATGTCTCATAAACATTACATAGATACACATACGGCAAACAGTTCACCTATAACATTAATTTTATCTCCAGATTATATCGGAGCAATTCTAGAAGTAAAATGTTAACAGACGCAGATTGTTTCCCCTTCAGAGAAAAACGTGAGGATAAGTCCAGGATAGCATCGCGCTAAAAATGCCACGGAAATGCCATGGATTTAGCGCTTTGCACAAAAATGTAAATTCATCTGTCGTTTAGCTGACAGTTTCAACGATCTCTCGCAATATAAACTTACCATCATAAGAAAAAAAGCATGGTATAAACAAAACCGCGCGAAAATAAAAGCGCGGGAATACTGCAATGGATTTAGCAGACTATACTGTGAACACTAAAAAAAACCCTGTTTTTGTACGTTCTATACGATTCAATGTGTCAGGCACAAAGAATACACTTTCAGTCATGGGATTTTCCCCTTTATAAAATATAAGTCCCTGTTTAGGGAGGAAATTAACTACATAAAACCTGAGGCGATTCCCCTTGCTCTCGTAGCTACGCACATCTTGAAATTGTTCAACGTGGCACAATACTTTACAGAATAGAGTTGTCACCACGTTCAAGGAATCGTCCCAAAATCAAGATTGATCTTAAGAGATATTGAACCAAAAACAGTGCCGTTTGTACTGAATGGAATGAAGCTTTCAAATTTGCTCCTAAAGTGTTTATTATATTTTTCAGATTTTGTATTGAATTTGTAAATTATTGTCCTTGACTATGAGGTAGATGTGAGCGAGAAGAGGATAAGATAGTCAATAGCTATACAATGAATAAATTAAAGGGTGCTCAAACGAAGGTTGAAAAATTTAAGAACGACGCGAGAAAAACCATGACGTCTTAATGCACAAAACTCGCTGTGTCCCTCCATTTAAAGGATACTGGACACTCAATTAAAAATGAAAAAAGTTGTTATTCTGGATCAGGAAGAAAATATAGCATAGTAAGCATGGTTACAATCCACGCGTTTCAAATTAACAATTGAATAAACCAGGTAATTGGATAACTGACATTGGCTCGTCGCGGGCAACCAAGCTTGGCCATGCATAATATAATTCAAACTGCGTAATCGTTTTGATTTGCAATCAAATTTCATATGCTGGTATCAATCTTTGTCAATTTAGAGGTTTTGGTAGTAAATGTGGTATCAAATTAGAGCTAAAAAGATGCTGCACACGACCGTTTCAATCAAATTATCATACCATGAGCAGGTTTATATTAATGTCGGTTTTCTTTTTGTGTGTGTGTGTTGTGTTTACATCAAAACGACATTAGAATTCTACTTAATTTGTTTAACGAAACATTCAACATGAAGCCATACTAGTAGCTATATTTCATTTTGAATTTTATAGATAAGTTAAACCTTTTGGCTATTATCAAACGACCAAACAACTCTATACAGTCGACAATTAGCGTTAATAGCAGTGTAATTACTTAAACTGATAAACACTGACACACAAACAACCATTAAGTACTCCTAAATTTAAACATTACCAAGAGAGCCAAAACGTACTTGTATCACATACCACATCACATTGCTTTTCCTTCCTCTCCGATGGTAAGCTACCAGACATTGCAATTACCACGGTGAAGTACGTAACATTCAGCCTACGGCTACTTAATACAAGTCATGTTCACATTCCTCATAATAACACATATTAACATCAAACGAATGCCTTTGGCCTTGTGAATAGAAGTACTTTCAAATGAAAGACTGTATTTAATATTGACAAACTATTCGATTTTGAACATTATTAGCTCTTTATCAGAACTCAATTTGTTACAGCGTTTATCTAATCCATGATTTTAATTGTTGTGGGTTAGATGACTTTTTGACAAGCCCGACAGGCTTTTAGGAGTTATAGAAATACTAACAAACAAACAAACAGACAAATATCAGCTCAAAATGGAAAGAAACTCTTCCCGACAATTAATACTAGTATTATTTCAGCATTTTGTGTAATGAAGAACAAATTTAAAATTTGACGGAAATCGTATATTAATAATAAACACAAAACAAGTATAGTAAAAACAATTTGAGTTACCAATAGTACGATTGTAGTTTCCTATGGGTGTTCCAAAAACGGTAAGACCACTCATCTGCCTACTATGCTTTGTATTTCGAACAAGGTAATGAGTGAATGTGTTCATGTGGGGAGGGGGCGAAATGTATTTCTTTGTTTGTGGGTTTCTTATGCAGTCTTCAATGGCCGACGTTCTTTTTTCTCCAGTCGTAATAACGGTAATATTTATCGATCTGGGTTTCGTTAGTTTGTTATCTCAAACTCCTCAAATTCCGTCATGGGCTTAGAGATAAATCGTTCAACTGACATGTGAAATAACAGGGAATTGTATTTGGCAAATATTTCATTACAAAGTAATACCATTTGAAGGCTTAAAAGATACAACTGTTTCATCGATTTTTCCGCCTCCGCGTGGCGCCATTATTACGAATAGATTTTTTGTGGAAGCCTTTTCCATAAAAGAAATTACCATAGTTTGTGACTACCGCGTGAGCAAGCAAATGATTTCTCTTAGCCCACTGTCCACCCATGCTCATTTTATAACGAAAATTCAATAGAAAATGGTACAACTTGTAGCTAGACCTATTTTATGTCACCTGAGTTAAATAGCGCCCTCAGTGTTAGTCAACTTTTTGCGTAAGTAAGTTGTCAGTATAATGAATTCTTCATTACATATAAAGTTGACGATAATGTACATATTTCAACTTCATAGAAATCTGAATGGTTTAAAAATATTTAAAATAAAACAATACTACTAGTATGTTCCCCTACACCATATCCGGGGTAACCAGATAACAAAACCCGGATCTTCATGGTCATTCGCATAAGAGTGCCAGATCATGCAAGAGTGAAAAATCAGGTAGAAATGGTTTTGACTTGCGTAGTATGTTAGCTCTGCAATCTATTCCAATGCCACGGAGATAAACCAATCATTTCACTGCACGAATGTTTTTCTGATTTTCACAAATTAAGTGGACAGAAAAATATTCCCTCCAAATTCTACATCATGTAAATCTACCATTAAGAATTTTTTTTGTGTGTGTCGAACGATACAGAAATCTTCTTTGCCTTTTCATAGTTAAATCATTGATTCCTATTAGGACAGAACGATTTCGATCAAAAGTTAAACTGAACGAATTGAGATAAATATGCTAGCATATGATTACCTACCAGAAAGGGGGTTTCCCTCTTGCAGTTTTAATATTATTTCTGTTCAACGCTTTGGGCAATAAGATAATAACATTGGCGACTTAACAGTTAATAAAGTGACATAGCCATAATATCACTTAATACGTAAATAGATTCTAATTGGTAACACCTGGTATTATCTTTAATAATAAGATCACAATTGCTTGCCAAATATGTGGCACCTTTGGCACCTGTTAAAAATCTTCCTCACATTTATTCTAAAACTAAAACACGCAAGATCATCTTTAAAATTTACACCATTTTACATAGTTAACCATGATTAATGGTACAACACCAATTCAATATTAAGTATACGCATTGGGTGTATAGTGAGAGCAGATGAATAGAATAAGCTTTGATCCAGGACATCGGGGCGCAGCTGTAAAAAGAAATTGTTGGACCTTTCTGTACTAGTACCTGGATTTTCTCAGAAGATAGGGAAACGCTAAGTCAGCTACGTCATCCTACGGTGCTAATGCACGCTAGGAAATCTATAGTAATGCTGACTTAGGTTTTTAACAGTCCTTGTGGACTGTTAATATATCAAATGGCCACGTATTAACGATACAATTGAATATATGAATACAAAAGCCACCTAAGTCCAAACTTTGGCCAAATTAAGTTAAGCATGGGAAATTGTTGCTATACATAGGCCTGTCATATGCATGAAAGAACAACTCAAATTCATCCTCTGTGTCTATTGGGCATGTGAAAAATAGCATGTATGAAAGAATCACCCAATTCCATGATTTGAGTCTTGTAACACATTGATTAAAATCCAGTATGTATAAAAGTCCACTTGTAACACATTCATTGCTAGAGAATGACTTTTGAACAAAAAATGGGTTTAATAAAGGAAAGTGTGTGGTTTATATTACATGGCAGAATGCTTATCAACATTATACATACCTGTGTGCTTTATTTTGTATTATCTTACTAGTGGTAATCTCATTCTAACATTGTTGTCTTTGTATATGATTCAAAAACCACCTAAGTCCAAAATTTAAAATGAACCCCACGAAGTCCCTGAAATGCTAATCGTCATACCTAATACAGGTTAATCCACTCATTTGCACGTAAAACTTACCATATTGACCAGGTAAATCTAACTGAAGGAATTAAAATGATACACGGGTTTTTCTCTCAAAATAACTTCGCATGGACTTAGGTGGCTTTTGTATTCATGTATTCAATTGCTGGTATTAGGTTATCGCGGCTTTTCATTTAAACGAGATTTTACTTGTGATTTTGATAAGAAAGGGCCCTACACCTGCTAACTTGAATAGAATTTAATTGAAATTCCATGTGTTGTAGATGATGAAAATATCCGGGGAAAATATTTATATTTACTCGCAGGCTTGCATGACCAACCATGGAGTTCATAGCTTGCAATGGTGGTACAACTTTGACTGCAGAATATGCAAAGCAACAGTAGCAACGACAGACTTTCGGATAGTTTTTCAAAGGCCCAAATGTTCTGATTCTCGATATTCATGAACCAACTGCTGAAACTCGTATTTTTTATCGTCTTTTAAAGCGAAACAGTGTAATAATTCTTTAATTTAATGTAGCCTTTAAACATCATATCGCCATTACATATTTATTTTTATATTTATAACATTCGGCCGAAGCCAGGCTAATCCCAATAGTGCTCAGAGGCTACTAAATTTAAGGGACGCCATCCGGATATGGGAAGAGGGACAGGGATATGGGAAGAGGTCCGATTTTAGATGCAGGAGGAAAACCGGAGCACCCGGAGAAAAACCTGCGATCTTAATAATTCTCCAAATGGAATATTGGCAAATGAAGCAGTAGTTAACCGTATGGACGCATTCCTTGACACCGTATTACTCGAGTTGTAAACCTGCATTCTTAATAATTCTCCAAATGGAATATTGGCAAATGAAGCAGTAGTTAACCGTATGGACGCATTCCCTGACACCGTATTACTCGAGTATTATCCGAGAACACATGGGAACATGGTAAAAGAATGACTGAAACAATGATCAAACTTATTTGGACTTAGAGTCAAAAAGAAATTCCCAAGCGTTTGTAAAAGTCTAATATGTTTAAAACGCAGAATTGTCCCCCTGTCTTGAGGCCAATATGACAAATCTTCTCTTTTAAAATTAAAACACGGCTTGTTAAAATTTATTTTGAAGTAACACATCTCCCACAATTTATCTCACAAAAACTTGTTGTAAGTACATAATATTCTCGTTTTGTTTGCAACACGTCTGATTTATGGTTGCATATCGAAAAATATTTTTACTAAGCGATATTAAGGGATCTAAAATGAGCATTTATTGCGTTTCGACAGTAATTTTTGTGGGACATGAGAGCACCTCAGACCTATCGAATTGCATTCTGAATACGAAGCATGTCTTTCTGATATCAACTAATTTTCATTTTTTGAAAATCACAATATAATACAAATTTTATGACAAATTATAAAAATTTGATATTTTCAATTTTTGATATATAACAGTCCTCGAAGTAAATTATATAAATCTAATGACATATTCTTAAAGTGTATGTAGCAGGGAGGAAAAGCCGACGGTCAATTGAAAATTTTGACCTTTCATATTGAAGATATGGATTTTTTTTCCCAAAAGACCTAATTTTTTGGGTGTTTTGGGGAAAAAATCCATATCTTCAATACGAAAGGTCAAAATTTTCAATTGATCGTCGGCTTTTCATCCCACCTACATACACTTTAAGTATAAATCATCAGATTTATAAAGTTTACTTCAAGTACTGTTAAATATCAAAAATATCAATTTTAATGATTTGCCATAAAATGTGTATTAAATTGCGAATTTCAAAAATCAAAATTATTTGATATCATAATGACATTCTTCGTATTCAGAATGCAATTCGATATGTCTGATGTGCTCTAATGTCCCACAATAAATACTGTCCAAACGTTCATACCCCAGCCCTTAAGCTATTGTTAGTTTCATTCGAGGAGATGCAAGAAGGTCCTACCTGCAATAGCTCCCCTATAGACATTTGACAATTTGTGCATTATATATTGTACACATCTAAAAATACAACACATGGCAGCCATTGCAGGTAGGTCCTTCTTGCATTTGACCCTTCCTGCACTAACTATTGCAGAAAAGATCATGAGATGGTAAGTCTATATTGTATTGAATCACAATCTAATATTTAAGGCCTCGCGGTCGTCAAGGACACGCTTTCAAAAATGAATACCTGATACATCTACAACACAATAATGAGACTTCAAACTATTTTTAGTATTTGAATGGAGCGTCACTTTTGAAGAGCTCGAAATGTCAACTTGACCATTATGTACATGTGTAAGTGTGAATAAAACATGATATTGTCAGATTCCATGCCAGGAGCAAAGCTGACTGACAATGTATGCTTGCTTCTTATTCTGCTTGGAGGGACAGCAGTGAAATAGAATTCATGCAATATAGTGAGCTAGCCCAGAATCACCAGTGCCCAGAGGAAATGGATAAGATTGCTATTAAATAATAGCTCTGAGGATTAAGAATCAATCAAGATTATGTGAGGATAAAACGGGACATTTATAAAACATCTTGATTTCTGCAAAGCTAGTGCACTAACCACCAAATTATTTAGACACCTTGCATTAGAGCTAATAAGAAGAAATTACTGAAAATCCATTGAACTACTGTGTGGTCATAATGCTCATCAAAAGTTAAGCGCAATCCCCATACAACAAAAATAAGCCAGAAAGGATTGCCCATTTTTTAGTTGTTTGATGTATATAGAATTGGCTTCATTACTAACTAAATACAAACTATAGATGGCGCTATTTAATCTAAATCATATTTCTTTATTTGCAAGGGTTAGGTGATTAATACTGCCATTAAATCAGCTGGAATAGGTGAAACAAGCAACAAAGAAATTTTATTAACATATTTTATCAAACAGTAAAAGGAATTATTTGTATTAAAAGCTTAAAAGAGTAATTACCAGTAACTAAATAGCGCCACCAATTTTGTCATTAATAGATACATTTTATATCCGAAAAAGCTTTAAAATATACTATAAAAGTAAATAATTTTGTAAAAGAGGGGAAATTAAAGTTGAGAATGACTCAAAAGCACCTGTATACATTAGCATGATATCACTTTTAGCTGTTTAAGCCTAAAATTTGGTTGTACATGATGTTTTGTTTGAAAAACTAATAAATGATCCCATCAAACAACCGTCACGTTTGGTGCTATTATAGTGCCACCAGTGCCTTGGGTACAATGAGCTATATCGGGGCACCGAAGGCGCTATTGGATCAAAATTCAACATGTTCAAATGCTTGCAGTTTCTTTATTTGAATGAAATATATGCGAAAAGCAGTCAAACGAGTACAAATAAGCCTGGCATTGTAACATGAAATTTTGCAATACTCTTACCATTCACTGAGTCGTGACACTTTATGTATCACTGCAAAAGATGGATGTTTACTGCATGCCTCAGACCAATAACCTACATTCGAAACAATATAGTTACCGGTAAATCTAATTTTTTACTTCATCATTCAATTCTAACAACCAGTTGATCCAAATAATTAATCTCTATTACCACATATTGCGAAAGCTGTCAGACGTCTATTGAATTATATGAAAATGCAACAGCCGGAGTAAATGGTTTATTGTATTATTATGTGATATTTGGAATATCTTTCATCATACATTATTTGCAATCTGATTTCGATCCGTTTCGGCTCATTTTAAACCATTTCGACCCATTTCCATCCATTTCGTAAGTAGTAATTCCCATTAAAAATTCAAAATGGTCTTACCACATCAAGTACTACCATTGTGGAAATTTTCGCCACGTTAAATCTACCAAGGTATTCTAAACGTTACAAATAATTTGATTTATTTATTTACTAATATAATTTACTTATATAAATTAATTAACTAATTAATTAATTTATTTATTCAGATTTCTCCTTTGTATAATATACGCACACTACTAAAATAACGTATACCTGAGATCTGAAAATTGAATGTTATATTAATAAAATCGCAAAATATATTTCATGGGTGTATAAGAAATTACCATGAATCCTTTAAAGGGCAGGAATTCTAGTAGTGATCTGGTTTCTCCTTCAGAAATATATACCTTTTTTACTCATTTTATTTGAAAACTTTGGGACACCAAACATGGCAAATGACACTCAGAGAACTACCAAAATATGTCTTCATATTGGTAAAAAACGTTTAACAGTTATTGTGGACTATATTTCGTCTATTACAAAACACAAGTGCCTCATTAATATTACACAATTTCGCATACGACAAACATTCATTCTATCCAGTGCCGTCGAGAGCCATTACGGGCCCGGGGGTAAAATGAACGTACGCGGGCCCCTTTTTAAGGGCCCCGGGGTATCTTTTCTTTGCTTTTATGGGCCCATTAATGTATGTTTCCTTTATTTTTAGTGCCTCATTAATATTACACAATTTCGCTTACGACAAACATTTTACTCATAACATTCATTCTATACAGTGCCGCTGAGAGCCATTACGGGCCCGGGGGTAAAATGAACGCCCGAGGTGTCTTTTCTTTGCTTTTATGGGCCCATTAATGTATGTTTTCTTTATTTTTACGGGCCCCCTAGGACCCCGGGCCCTGGGGTAACACACACCTTAACCCCATTTGTCGGCGGCACTGATTCTATCTCCAGATTACATCGGAACAATCTTAGAAGTAAAATGTTCACTAACGGAGATTAGATACCCTTCACAAAAAAATGCTCTGAAAAAAGCAAATAATTGTCCAGGTCTTTGCGAAAAAATGTAAATTCATCTATCGTTTAGCTGCTATTGTCAACGATCTCTCGCAATAAAATTTACCATCACAAGAAAAAAAAGATGGTATAAACAAAACGGCGCAAAAAAGCGCGGGAATACTACAAGGGATTTAGCAGATTACTGTGAACAAAAACGGCCTTTGTACATTCTATAGGTAGTGATCTAATGTGTCAGGCACAAAGAATACACTTTCAGTCATGGGATTTTCCCCTTTACAAAATATACGTCCCTGTTTAGGCAGGAAATTGACTACATAAAACCTGAGGCCATTCCTCTTGCTCATCGTAGCTACGCACATCTTGAAATTGTTCAACGTGGCACTAATACTTTATAGTATAGAGTTGTCACCACGTTCAGGGAACCGTCCCAAACTATAAAAATTGATCTTAATTATAAAGAGACATCGAACCAAAACAGCAACGTTTGTACTGAATGGAGTGAAGCTTCCAAACTTGCTTCCAAAAGTGTATATTACTCTTTATATTCATTGTTATTAAATTGGTAAATATTGTCCTTGAATATGGGGTTGATATGAGCAAGTAAAGGACAAAGTCGTCAATAGCCATACAATGAATAATTTAAGAGTGTTCAAATGAAGGTTGAAAGATTTTTGAATGGCACGAGAAAAATCCTTCACGTTCGCTCGCTATTATGCTTTCCCATGTACATAATGCGGCTTCGTTGCTCGTGTACAAGCTAAAAAAGATCACTTGTAAGCGTCTTAAAGTGCCGTTTTCCTCAATTTAGATCCCCTGTGGGATAAGTGTCAAATGTCAGCAAGGAATTGAAGTCAAAAGGTTAAATATATCGAAGCATTATGCGTTGAATTGAATTTGAAAAGCAAGGATTTCATTTTCCATACACGTATGCTACATTTACGAAGGCAGGGAGGGTCACGGGGGACAACGAAAGCCTTAAAAGATGATAAATATATGATAGCAGATACTATGCCACCCTCCGAAGAAAGTATCGTTATTTTCATGCTTTACTGAGATTGAGGCTGTAATTGTTCCAGACAAATATATAACACAAAAGTTTCGGAATCGTCAATTCTTTTTTACATGAAGTACTTACATCAAACACGGCACGAAAATTCTACTCATTTTATTTACGAAACATCCAAAATCAAGCCATTCCAATAGATGGAATTCATTTTGAATTTTACAGATAAGTTTAACCTTTCAGCTAATGATCAAACGATAGCTATGTACACTCGACAATTAGCGTTAATAGCAGTGGAATCACTAAAACTGATAAACATTGACTTACACAAACAACCATTAAGTACTATCAAATTTAAATGTTATTAGCAAGAGAGCCAGTGTATTTTTATCATTATGTGTGTCACATCAAAATGTCACGAAGCCGTCATGTTATTATGTTGTAATAGCACATTACACCATGACGTTTGGTACCAGGTACCAGACCAGCAATTACCACGGTGAAGTACGTAACATTCAGCCTGCGGCTACTTATTACAAGTCATGTTCACATTCCTAATTGTTACATCTATTAACTCTCTCCACGTTGGTGTCGACTGCAGACGACAAGTTTCAAAAAATTCAAAAATTCAAAAATTCCAGAATTGTAAATTTTCATGACCATATTTGGAATCAGCATGAAAAATGCATTCAAATGAGTACAAACAAGCCTAGTATTGGTTCAGTAGTTCGCAAAATAGTTCTTGATATTTTGAGAAAATATAGTCAAAACTTGGACTTTTTATTAATATGATATGGCTAGCACGAAGAGCATTAACATCAAACGAATGAATTTGGCCTGCTGAATTGAAGTACTTTCAAATGAAAGACTGTATTTAATATTGACAAACTATTCGATTTTGAACATTATTAGCACTTTATCAGGACTTAATTAAGTTACAGCTCTTATGTAATCCAGGTGTTTAATTGTTGTGGGTTAGTATGACTAGTCAACAAACCTGCAAGGATTTGGTGTTATAAAAATACAAACAAATAAACAAACATATTATATAAACATCTCAAAAAAAGTAACTAACCCACATCTTAAATAATGACCATCATTCAAAACGGGTGATTGTATTACAAATCTGTAAAATGCGTTGAAGCAGAGTTTATTTCTGAACATTTTGACACCTCATTTGCAACAATTGACTAAATATTGACGTCACATCGTACATTTAAATCAATGTAACCCAAGATTTGAAAGTTGCAGTACATTGTATTGATTTTGTATTCAGTGTAATGGAAGGAAATCTGTGTTAAAGATATCTGAGTGTTTTTGTATTGTAAAAATTTGTATGTAAGTGCAACTTTCAAATCTGGACCTCACTACATTAAATTGACCGGTGTTTTATTGTTTTCTGGGCTATCGTATCAAATGAGGAGTGTCAAAATGCGCAGAAATAAATTCAAACAACTTCCCACTTTTGAATAATAGCCATTATTTAAGGGGGTTAGTTACTTTTTTGAGATGTTTATATCAAACAATTAAAGCAATTGTAAACTACAACAAGAAGAACCATTTGAGTTAACAATAACACGATTGTAGTTTCCAATAGGTATTCAGAAAAACAGTAAGACCACTTTAGTGCCTAATATTTCGCTATGCAATTAGTTTGTTCATGTGGGGAGAATGTGATGGGCTGCGTTGGTATGTGTATTTCTTTGTGTGTTTCTTATGCTGTCTTGAATAGCCGGCTTTTCTTTTTCTCCAGCCGTAAACGGTAATATTTATCAATCCAGGCTTCAATAGTTTATTTTACTCCTAAAATTCCGTCATGGGCTTAAAGATAAATCGTTCAACTGACGTTTGTAATAACAGGGAATTTTATTTGGCAAATATTACATTACACAATAATACCATTTGAAGGCGTTAAAGATACAAATGTTGCAAGGTTTCATTGATTTTTTTCGCTTTCGCGTGGCGCCATTATTAAGAATAGATTTAATAGATTTTTTGTGCTAGTCTTTTCCATGAAAAATACATAAAATGACCATAGTTTGATAACTGCAGCGTAAGCCAGCAAATGATTTATCATAGTCCACCTCTGCCTATAAAATGAATAGAAAAATGGTACTATTTGCACTAAGAATATTAATTTGCCTTTTGGATACATGTCAGTAAATATTTGCATGAGTAAGATGTCTGTATAATGAATTTTAGTTACATATAAAGTTGACGACACACATTTCAACTTCAGAGTATGAAATATTCGAAAACATTCCCCAATAGTACTGGAAGTATTTAGCCCCTTTTCAATTTGAAAGCAGTATAATTTTTACAAAATATGGGTAATTGACAATCAAATGTCGCAGTAATCAAGAGGTCGCAGTGTTGGGAAACAATATATTCGGGGTAATCAGATAACAAAACCCGAATTTTCTTGGTCATTTGTATAGAGCGTCAGCAAATGGAATTACGAGGTTTGTGGGCTCTTCAATCTCTTTCTAACGCCACGGAGCTTAAACCCTTTCATTACATTCCATTTCATTCCCCAATTCCTTTTCTGCAAGTGACAGAAAAAATAAGTTCTCACCAAAATCATATATGTACCATTTTGTGAGTGTTTTTTTCTTTCTCTCGAATGATACAGAAACTTTTGTTGTTAAGTCAGTGATCTACATTTTATGAGAAATTTTCGATTAAAAGTAAAACTAAACGAATTGAGATAAAAACATAAGCTATAGTATAAGTTACCATAAAGGGGGTTTCCCTTTTCTACTTTAAATGTTACTTCTGTACAACGCCCTGGGTAATCAAATCGAGTGATAACATTCGCATTTAAGAGTTTGAACAAAAGACAGGGAGAAAACACTTAAAATAGATTCTAATTTATCACAATTGCCTGCCAATGTATTACATGTGTTTCTTTATAAAAACAGTAAAATATCCACGAAGCATGTCAGTGTTATGAGATTATTTTTAAATAGACAACATAGATAACCATCATTCGTAGTGAAACTAGTCTCACACAAAGATACTAAAAATGTAGTATCTTTGCTCACATTAAGTATACACCCGGGGTGTACAGTGAGAGCAGATAAAACAACATTAGCGTTGATCCAGGACATTAAACCTCGGTAGCGCATCCGTATACAGAAATTGACGCAGTTTTGATACCTGTTGGACTATTTGTGCCAGTACCTGGATTTTTACAGTAGTCAAGGAAACGCTAAATCGGCTACGTCATCTTACGTTGCTAGAGTACGCTAAGAAACCTACGATAATGCTAACTTAAGTTTTTAACGCTACTTCCTGGTGGACTGTCAATACATCAAATGACCGCGTATTAAAGGATACAATTGATGGTATTAAGTAGGGATTTTGGTAAGAAAGGGCTCTACACCTGCTAATGGGAACAAGATTTGGTTGAAATTCCTTGTGTTGCAGATGATAGAATATTTTACTTACATACATACTTGCAGTTTTTACGCTATGTATATTAAGTTTGTCTTTGCTGCGACAAAGAATATAATACTCATTCGTGAAACTTATTTATTCTTAGTTTGGATGTAAAGCGTATAAGGTGGATCAAGACGACTTTGCTAAGCAACATTTCCAACCATTAATCTCATTGCTTGCAACTCAGGTAAAAAATTAATGCATTAATGCATAATACAAAGCAAATGTGGCAGCGCCAGATTTTGGCTAGTTTTGTCAAAGGCCGAGGTGTTCCGATTTTCTATGCTCATCGATCAGCTTCTAAAACTCATTTTTCTCTCTTTGAAAATTTTCAACCGTCTTATTAAGGAAAACAGCGTAATAATTCTTTAAGGTAGCCTCTAAGCATGTCGCCTTTCATTGTTAATACCTCTCCGAATGGGATATATATCACTTAGTTGTTAACCGATTTAACGCATCTCGTATCACATTATTACTCGAATATGGTGACATGGATAAAAGGACTTGAACAATGATCAAGATTAGTGTGATTTATGATCAAAGAAATATCCTCACGCGCTTGTAAAAGAGTAACATGTTGGAAACGTCTTGAGGCCAATGTGACAAATCTTTTCTATCTCGAGTTAAATCGAATTAAAACATCTTGTTGTAAGTACATAATATCCTCGTTTTGTTCACAATATATAAAAATAGTTTAATATCATAACCATAAATCAGATGTTAAAACATATGATTTATGGTTATAATATTATTTCTACTACATACATACATATGCGAATTTATATTGCGCCATATCATCAAATATCAAGGCGCATTACAGTAAACTTAAACTACAAAAGACTTACGCTACAAAAAAGAAGCAATATAAACAAAAACAACATTATACAACAGGAAATAAATGGAATTTGAATAGCGCTTGGAACCGGTTTAGGGTGGGGCCTCACGGATATGCTGTGGATGGAAGAGTATTCCATATCCGTGGGCCAGCAACATGGAAAGCCTGATCCCCTAGGCAGCGGTTTGTATATGGAATGTGGAGTTTGGTTGTATCAAGAGAGGAACGAAGCAAATGATGTCTGGTGTTAACAGATGAATAAAGGTGAACATAATCCAGCAAATAAGTTGGAGCTATCCCATGCACACACTGAAATATGATGGTGAGAAGTTTAAACTTTATGCGTTCTTTAACTGGAAGCCAATGAAGCTCAGTAAGATGAGGAGAAATATGATCACGTCGCTTTAAACCACAAATAAGACGGACGGCCCGATTTTGAATGCGTTGAAGCTTGTTAAGATTCTGTAGTTCCAGTTAAAAGTGAGTTGCCATAGTCCAGGCGAGATGTAACAAGTGCACGAACAATGTGATTACATGAGTCATTATCTAAATACCTCCTAATGCGTGAAATGTTCCTACTAAGTGATATTAAACAATTTGTTTATTTTATATGTGGAGTTAGTGCAGCAAAACTTTATCTGCAATAGCTTTCCTTTGTCAGTTTGTGCTTTCTATATTGTACACATCCTAAAATACGGCAAATGGCAACTATTGCAGTCAGGTAGCGACTTCTTGCCCTAGCCCCTATTGCAGAACAGATGGTAAGAAAGAAATGTACTTCTTACTTCTTGCAATCCCAGCAAACACAAAACGTTTTCGACATCATTCGCAAAAGGTTATAAAAGGTTGTCAGAAAACGTTTGAATGTCGGGTTATATAAAGGGTATATTAAGAGCATAAAACGTTTTCATAACCTTAAAAAACATTTTTGATAATCTACTGCTCAGCAAACAAAAATGTTTTACAGAAAACGTTTAAATCTCGGGTTATATAAAGGGTATAAAAACGTTTTAATAACATTCCAAAACATTCTTGAAAACTTGATACAAAACATTCTAAACAAAATGTTATGTTAGTTGAAAAAATATTTTGCGAAAAATGTTTGCCCAAAATATTTTCAATAACGTTTTAAAAACGTTTTCATGACCTTTATATAACCCGACATTTAAATGTTATTAAAAGGTTTTGAAGAAAACATTTTAAGAACATTTCTGTGTTTGCTGGGTTAAAATATTTTAACATAATGTTATTTAAGTATTGACACAATATTTGGCCAAAATGTTTGCAAAAATAGTTTACAATAACATTTTTTGAAAACATTTAAAAATATTGTTGTAGTGTGTTTTCATACAAAACGTTTTAAAATGTTATCATGACCTTTATATAACCCGACATTTTAATGTTATTAAAACGTTTTTACCTAAACCAAAAACCAAAAAATAACTTATCTAAAACGTTTTTAAAACGTTTTTGTGTTTGCTGGGATCTTGTGTATATTGTATTGAATCACGATTGAAACTTTGAAGCCTCTCGGTCGTCAAGGACACGCTTTCAAAAATGAATACCTGATACATCCACAACACGATAATGATACTTCAAACTGTTATTATTACTTGAATCAAGCGTCACTTCTGAAGTGTTTCAAATGTCAATTTGGCCATTATGTACATGTTTAAATGTGAATAAAACATGATGTTGTCAGATTCCAAGCAGGAGCAGAGCAGGAGCAGAGCTGACTGACAACGTATGCTCGCTACTTTTTCTGCTAGGAGGGACAGCAACAAAATAGAATTCATGCAACATAGCAGCTAACCTAGAATCACCAGTGCCCAGAGCAAATGGAAAAGATTGCTATTAAATCGGTGTTATTTAATAGCTCTAGGGATTAAGAATCAATCAAGATTATGTGAGGATAAAACGAGACATTTATAAAACATGGTTTCTGCGAAGCTAGTACACTAACCTCCAAATTATTTAGACACCTTATATTAGAAATAAGAAGAAACAACTGGAAATCCATTGAGCTACTGTGTGCCCATAATGCTTATAAAAAGTCTAGCTCAAGTCGCTGATCAATAATAAGCCAGAAAAGATGGCCCATCTGTTGACACCACGTTACGTTTGGTGCTCACCTTGGTCTGGGGCGGACATTTTAAAAATGAATTTAGAAGAGCAGCAACGACATCACTTGCATTACATTCCAGATGTTAAATCTACATCATATGCAAAATTTGAGGAAATTCGCACGAGTCCGTTTTATTTTAGGGCCATTTGTCTATAACGGGTCTTTACATGTAGCCCTATGGAGAGAGTGCCCGTTGAGGGCGCTATAACCCCATTTTAGGAAAAAAATGTGATTTTAAAAAAACGGACTCGTGCAAATTTTCTAAAATTTTCAGAGTATGTAGTATGAACATGTAGAAATATAATCAAGTAGTTGCCCTACCTGCTCTTCTCCGAAAAAATAAAAAGTCCTATACCTCAATGATAATGAAACCTAGGTGCATGCTATAATACTACCGGGCACGATAGAAGGCGCAATCGGTACCTATCTGGGCACCGTTAGCTCTATGGAACCAAACAAATCGTTGTGCTCTAAACAACATCAAATGTTACCATTTTCCATATTTGAAATATATACGAAAGCAGTCAAACGAATACAAAAGCTTAATATTGTGATTCTTACATTACCATTACCATTGATATTTTATAATATAATAAGCCCAATCGCCATTGTGACTTCCGGTTTTTGAGAGCACTTTTAGGACACTTTGACCTCTGACATATCGGGGAAATTTCTCTAATTATTATTTATTTATCTATTATTGTAAAAATGTTATCATTAAAATATTTAAATAATTAATTTATACAACAAATATATTTTTTTGATTTGTTGTTATTCTAGTAAAACTTTTTAAATTATTTTGTATGCACAAAAACCAATATTTCTGATAGGTCAAAGGACAAAGTGTCCTAAAAATGCAAAAACTGTCCCACAATGCATTGCAAACTTCTAATGCCGATTTGGCTTATTGTAGAAGACAGAATTGACTGCCCAGTCAACTTAAATTTAAAAGTTACAGAAAAACACTATTTTTTTTACTTTATCATTCAATTCTAACCACCAGTTGATTCAAATAATTCATCTAAATTACTTATAATTAATTAATCTATATCCACATATTGCGAAAGCTGTCAGACGCCTATTCAATAATATGAAAATGTAGCAGCCGGAGTTTGATTTTGATTTTTTGTATTACATGACATAAGTGCCTCTTTTACAATTATTTACTCATAGAATTCATTCTTCTGATTATATTCGGAACAGCTCGGAACATTTGTAGAAGTAAAATGTTCACTTACGCAGATAGTTTCCCCTTCATAGTAAACAATCAAGGATAAGTTCACGATAGTATCGCTCTAAAATGATGCGAATTGCACAAAAAGGTAAATTCATCTCTGACATTTTCAACGATCTCCCGCAATATAAACTTACCATCTGAAGACAAAAATGAGCAAGGTATAAACAAAACCGCGCGCGCGAAAAAAAAAGCGCGGGAATACTACAATAAGTGATCCAATGTGTCAGGCACAAAGAATACACTTTCAGTCACGGGATTTTCCCCTTTACAAAATATACGTCCTTGTTTAGGCAGGAAATTGACTACACAAACCCAGAGGCAATTACCCCTGCTCATCATAACTACGTACATCTTACTATTTTGCCAACCTGGATTCTATACTTAGTAGATTATATACTTACCATTACGTTGAAAAAATTGTCCCATAATATCAAGATTAATTTAGAAGAGCCATTGAACCAAAAGCAGCAACGTTTGTAATTTTTTGTTGAATTTGTAAATATTGTCCCTGATTATGGGGTTGATGTGAGCGAGGAGAGGCTAAAGCCGTCAATAACTATACAATGAATAATTTAAAGATTGTTCAAACGAAGGTTGAAAGATTTAAGAATGGCACGAGAAAAATCCTTCAAGTACGTCCGCTTGCTATTATGTTGTCTTACATAATGCGTCTTCTATGTGCGTGTTCAAACATATATAAGAGACTGTAAGCTTCTTAAAGTGCCGTTTTCCTCAATTAAGATCCCCTGTGGGTTAAGTGCCAAATGTCAGCAAGGAATTGAAGTCAAAAGGGTAAATATAGCAAAACATTTTTGTCGACGATCTTCGTTGAATTGAATTTGAAAAGCACTGATTTCATTTTCCATACACACACATGCCACATCTACCAAGGCAGAGGGTCATGGGCACAATGAAAAGCTTCAAGGTGTCTACATAGATAGTTGACAATATTAAGTTTTGTTTATAGCAATTTAATCTTGTTTGAAGGGTGAAAACCAATGTTAGTAAGACAGGTGTAAATGTTTAATGTATATTGTGAGTGACCATTGACACAGACATCTTCTGAAAAAAGTATCGTTTTATGCCTTATTGAGATTGAGGCTATATGTTCGTCTCAACTAGCACATCTTTACACTTTGATCAGCTCGTAATCGGCGGGAATTATTAGGCCCACGTTTAGAGTCATATAGTTGATTTGTCTGGTCTGTATTTCGCGTGTTAAAGAAAGTAGACAAATTACATGACTTCAATTAATAATTTGTATTACTTCTGGCGAGACAATTGATATTAATCCGCGATGTTATAAGGCCCGCCAATTACGAGGTAATCAAACTATAACTATATAACATAATGCAATAGCAGAACGTTTTCTAATCTAGTTCTAATCAGGGTTAACCCCCTATGTACATTTTTTACTGTTACTCATTTTGCAAGTATTTTAAATTTCCAGAGGACATCAAACACACTTTAATAAAACAACACATCTTTGAACAGTCAGACAGTCTATGTGTCCCCTGCAAATTATATAGCGAACACCAGTGGCGTAGCGTCATAGGGGCACGGGGAGGCACTGACCCCGTGCCCACCTCATCGATTGCAAAATTTAAAAAGTCCCATAGGAAAATTGTCGAAAAACAGCTTGTGCCCCCAATCAGATCCGGTGCATCCCAATGATGGTCATTCCCCCCATATGATAATCCTCGTTACGCCAGTGGCGAACACACATAGCTCAGAGGTAATCTGAATGGTTTGAATTTATAAAAAATAAAAGAATACTACTAGAAGTATTCCCCCCTTTTAATTTGAAAGCAGTATCATTTTTTACAAACTAATAAGCCACTGTACACAGATAATTGACTATAAAACAGTAGCGCAACCCCGGGCGCAACCAAACTTCACACTATCAAGGGGCGACACTTAAAGGTAACCGGGTAACAAAATCCGGACCTTCATGGTCATTTGTATAGAGCGCCAGCTCATGGTAGAATGGAAAATCAGGTGGAAACGCCACGGAGCTAAACCAACCCTTTCATTGCAATAATGTTTTTTTTTCTGACTTTTCCCAATTCAAGAATTAAGTGAAAAGAAGCAAAAATATTCCCGCCAAGATCTACATGCATTTGTGGCTGTTGTTTGTCAAATAATGCGGAAACCTTGTTTGCCTTTTTTTTAAATTTTAATATCATTGATTCATATTAGGAGAGGACGATTTCGCCCAAAAGTGAAACTAAATGAATTGATATAAAAATATACGCTAGTATAAAGCTACCACCAAGGGGTTTCCCCTTTTTGCAATATTCATGTTAATTCTGTACAAAGCCCTGGGCAATCAAATCAAGTGATAACATTCGCTGCTTAAAGGGCCAGTCAGTGGTGATTTGCTCATTCCATCAAAATCCAGCTTTTTACACTTTTATTAGTAGCATATCCCGCTAGTGGTTAAGCCGGCAGACACATTTTACATGAAGCTATACTATCTCTATTTTTAAGTATAGATGACTCGACATCAAAAGAAGATTTCAATTTATTTACACTATATTGAAGAGCGCCATTGTACATCATGACCTGTATATTTTGACCTGAAACATATACATTGACCTCTGGTCAAGTAAAAAGTTTTCATTGTCGATTGTTAGGGACTGCAGGGGACTGTAAAGAAATCTGATCTTTCGAGAGTCGAACTAAAAAACATTTCTAATACTACATTCTTTTTTACTATTTTGTCAATTTATCCTACAAAAAAGTACTACTCAAATGAAGTTCCAAACTTTTTCAAGTTCTCGCAAAATTACTGAAAATCCTTCTAATATTTAAAGTGACATAGTCATAATTTAAGTATAAACAAAACTGAGAGGATAATACGTAAGATAATTAGAAACACCTGTTGTTATCTGTAATAATAAGATATGATAACAATTGCCTGTCAAATATGTAACACACGCGTTACTTACAGTTTTTATCAAAGAAGAATGGCAGTTGTTTACAATTTGAGAGCGTGCAGAGCGTAAACACGGAAGTGAATTGGGGTTCTGATTGGCTGAATCAATCGTCTGACAATCATAGCAACAGACCGATAATCTGATTGGCCAATTGTGCGTCAAAACGTTACTCGGCGCAGATCGGCGCCCTTGAAGGGAACACAACATTCCGCGTATGTCGCTCATTAACAGGGACTGCCGTGCTTCTCTGAAACCCAGTGTAGCAAAAACATTTATGGCATGACTCTAAAAAACAAGTGTGGAAGTGGGAGTCTAACTGACCAATTATAGTCCTACTATGTAGGACGTATTAGGTGGCCTAAGGGGAAATCATACCCTAATTGTAAGACTATCCATGAATGTGAAATTGACACCTACTCATGTTACTATCCGGGCATTTTCCTGGGAAATGAGGAACTTAAAATGTGTGGCTTTAACATAATGAAAGAAGCATTTTATTCTTATTAAAACAATCCAAAATCATATATAACATTTACCATTAATCCAACCTTAAGTACAAGCCTGAGGGTGTTAATAAGAGCAGATAAAACAATATAAGCGTTGATCCAGGACATAAGAGCTCAGTAGCGCACCTAAAAAGACATTGCCCGGGAGATATTGACGCAGTATTAATACCTGTTGGACTTCTTGTGTATGTGCTAGTACCTGGATTTTCTCAGAACCCAGGGAAACGCTATGTCAGCTACGTCATCTTCTGGTGCTTAAGCACGCTGGAAATCTAAGGTAATGCTGACTTAGATTTTTAACACTGTAGGTCCTGGTGGACTGTCAATACGTCACATGGCCGCGTATTAATGGATACAATTGTCGGTATTTAATTTCTCATTGCTTTTCATTGAAATGAGACTTTACCCTTTTTGAACCCCAGTGGTTAGTACGCTCTCGTGTAAAAAAATAAGTTAGCTTGAAATTCCTCTGGTCAAGGAACTTGTTGCTAATTGTCTCGTTGTAACCCGTATGAAGCTCGGGGAGCTGATCCTGGCTGCGAAGGTCTATTGTGGAATGTCTAGGGTGTGCGCTTCTTATATGCAAGTCCCTGTATTGTTGTTTAATGGTTTATGGAATTGTGTGGGACCGTAGTGGTCAGCGACAACCTGTAAAGTTTGCTGAGGCTTGTGGATTAACGTCTAGGCGTTGTGCCTGTGCGTAACGCACTATAAATACTGGTGATTTTGGTAAGATCTGCAACTGCTAACTGAAATAAGATTTAGTTTGAAAGCAGTATCATTCTTGTGTTGTAGATACTTCCAGTTTTAACGCCATTATAGTTGCTTTACTACAAAGAATATATGCCTAATATTTTAAACTGTTATTTATATATTTTCAGTTTGAATGTATAGCGCAGAAGGTGGTCAAGAAGACTGTCAAGAAACATATCGATGCATGTCACGAAGCATGACAAACCGTTGATTTCATAACTAACAAAAATATTTGGCGTACATTTTTAAATGCAAAATATATATACAAAGCAAATTTGGCGGCATTAGAACTTTGGAAAGTGTCTCCAAAGGCTGAGGTAGAATGAGCCATTGCTTCTCGATATTTACGAACTGCTCCCAAAGCTAATTTTGTCTTGCTTAGAATTGTCAACTGTTTTGTAAGTGAAACAGCAAAATAATTCTTTACTGTAGCCCTTAGCATCTCGCCTTTGCATTCCTAATACTTCTCCAATAGGGATATTAGCCATTTAAACAGTAGTTAACCTTTTCAACACATCCCTTGTCACAGCAATACTTGCTTATTCTCCTCAAACACATGGAAACATGGATCAAAGAACGACTTGAACAATGAATAAGACTAGTTTATCTTGAGGTCAAAATGAAATCCTCACTCGTTTGTTTAAGTTTAACATATTTAAAAGGCGTATGTCTGTCTCCAGGCCAATGTGACAAATCTGCTCTTTCTTAAACACGGGATGCTAAAGCAAACAAAACATCATATGAATGTTGTCTCATAAAAACTTGTTGCGCAAGTACATCATCTGTTTGTCTACAATATATCAAAATTCCAATATTTAGTTTCTGGTTTCATTTCAAATATTATATACACATATAGATTACGACATATGTCAGCTGATTGCAAGTTAGAAGCTAATATTGTTCAGGTGCGAAAACACGTTTGAGTTAATGTTTCCTGGTCAGAAACGAGTCTCCTGTTATTTCGACTTTATAGTTCTGGGGTCAGAGCACTAATGAAGAACTCATCATTGCTAGCTGGAATAATTAGATGTTTTGGAACCTTTGCCATGTTCAAGTAAAGTCCGACACGGCGTCAGGGTCTATATTATCTATAGGCCTTAATATGCCCTTTACGTCACGACGCTTTATTTGGAACCCTTAAGTTAAATTAATTGCACATGAACCTTCATAGATGAACCCCTTGAAATAGATGATTGAAACGAATACAGAAAATAAATATGTTAAGTAATGAATGTAAAAATTTAGTTCTTGTTCCCCAGTATTGCATTGAATCACGATCGAACCTTTGAGGCCTCTTAGTTGTCAAGGAAGCTGCTTTCAGAAAGGCATACCTGTTGCATCCACAAAACGATCATGATACTTCAAAATATTATGACTTGAATCAAGCGTCACTTCTGAAGAGTTCTAAATGTCAATTTGACAACTATGTACATGTGTAAGTGTGAATAAAACATGATGTTGTCAGATTCCAAGCCAGGAGCAAAGCTGACTGACAATGTATGCTTGCTTCTTATTCTGCTAGGAGGGACAGCGGTAAATAGAATTCATGCAACTTAACAGCTAACCCAGAATCACCAGCCCAGAGGACACAGATGAGATGGCTATTTAATCGGTGTTATTAAATAGCTCTCGGGATTCTGACTCGATCAAGATTATGTGAGAATAAAAAGGGACATCTATACAACATCTTGGTTTCTGGGAAGCTAGAATAATACTAGAGCTTATTGATTATGGATGTGACTGGAGGATGTATCAATCTACATGATTTTGCATTTATCCACTTAATTCATCACTGGCGTTAATTTATTAACGATGTTAACGATCTCGCAGCCAGTTATGAGCATGGCCGAAACATGGTCCTTTCTACGCATCGCTAAAATAGCCAAAAGGAATAAAAGCCAAAACACAGGGTCAATTAAAAGCGTCTATTCTTTCTCCCCCAATGAAAGCATTGGATACTTATGTATGTTTTACCTTGCAATCGTATGGAGATGTAGTGAAGCAATGATGGATGTTATTATAATTCCAATTTTCCTTCGGCATTTCTCTTATGCTGAAATGATTTAGGATGCTCCTCCAGGGAACAGTTTAACTAAAAAGTGCAAAGTATAGAATATATTATATGATTCTGGACTGCGCCGTCTTAATGGTGTTCTAACAAAACAAACCATATCAACTAAAGTCCACAACAAACTTGGTTAAACAAACCCTTAAAGCATCTGAAGCCGCAATCGTGTATTTAGCTTTCCATAAACTGGCGATCAGTTTTTCTAAAATGTTAACATTACTTTATTTTAACAAACCAGACATCCTTAGGGGATTGTCTTAGAACAGTTAACGAATGTTAGATAGGTGCTTATTCGATCGGAAAATGGAAATGTCAACGTTGGTTGTGAAGACTAATCTTTCAAAGCTATTTACTTAATTTATATTTTACAGACAGCTTTTAGCGCCAAAGATGACCACAATGTTACAAGTGTTGGTAACTTCCAAAATATGTGGGCGACATTCAAGTTTTAGTAAAGTAATTTCAAAATAGCCCGATACTTAAATCTTCATCTTAGAGCACAATTTTATCTTGTTCGTGTTCATATTTCATGATGCCGATGCATATCAGACCAACAAAATTTGGCTTTTACAAAATGAGCACGAATCGGCACTTTAACTGTTAAAAGAATTACTGCCAGCTACAATAAACCAATGTTCAATTAGCAATTTAAAAAACAAACATTTTATCACGACATGAGTAAATAGCTTCAGACTAATAGGTTTAGAACAGAGTAGTTAATCACGCACACGGTGTGGATATTATAAAACTGTAGGCGTAAGAAGCTTTTCGACTTCCGCAATCGCACTATCAGTACTATAAAGTTACCTTTTAAAATCGGTATTGTGCACAGTCAGATTGGAATAACGTGCTTGTCCTGAGAGAAATTCGCAATTTTGCACGACATTGCTTGGACTAGAAAAAAGCTGACCCGGAGAAGAAGATGAAATGATGTACATAACAGGAAACAAATGAGTGATGCCCAGAATCCATGTAAATAACACACACTGTTATTATTGCAGCCTTTGGGATCAGAATTCGTCTTCCATTACACGGAAGCTTAAACCTTGAAAAAAATCACGATGAGGATTTTAACACCCACTGAAGGCATAGTAATTGAACAGATTGTGAACTACCTATCCATTTTTAAACCCAACCAGAGTTCAATTACTTAATAACGTTGCTTCATTGCTTTTTCAGAATATATTTTATACAAAGCAATTTTCAACGAAAGTACCACCATAGCAGTCCCGATAATATGCATTCACAGTGCCTACGGGTGAGCATTATTTGACTTGATTCAAGTCGATTGCATCTTGTGCCAAGACATTTCAAATTGGAGGATCCCACTTTATACAGTACGTGCAGGTGTTTTAATCAATGGACATTTAGTGTTGAATCTTTAGACCATATTTTGAGTCGATTCTAACAGGTGCATTTTCATACTTTTTGTTGAGGCAGTTATAGCGAAACCTATTTTTCCACGTTTACTACTGTGTTTTAATTTATTGAAAAAAAAATGCAAACACGCAAAAATGAAACTTATTTATATTATGTGAATACGTAATGGTTACATCACAATGACGACATTTCTTGGTTCACCTAGCGGCATTTCTACCATTGTGTCAGCTTTCCCATTGAAGCAAAGAGAATGCTCTAAGTTAAACTTTATTGCCAATATGAAATATTGCATTTTGGATTTTGGATAATCAAACCAACGTCAAAATAACTAGTATCTAGTAAAATCCATGCTATATGAATGCTGCTTCAATGTTATTAGAGAGATTGCGATTTCCAAACGTAGCATCGAACGTACGTGGAATCTATTCAAAATCCCGTCATAGGCGAGTGATTTTGAATAGATTCCACGTACGTTCGAAACGTACGTTTGGAAATCGCAATCTTTCTGTTAATATTAAATGGCGTGTAAGTGACCCAAAGTAACACAAACCGCAAGACTCTAGCTTTACAAATAGGAAGTCATCTTTAGTATTTATTAAAGAATAAACAACAGGATGCGACGGTATCTACTTCGATCAAGTATCTACTTGGACACAATAAATATAGGATTATAAAATCAAAATTGTTTATTGCCATTCTTAGGTAGTTTTAACTACCTAAAATTGGTTTTAGGTTTAAAAAAAAATATTATCATAATCACTAAAAAATGCAATTTTATTTAGCAAAAATTAAGTTATCGTCATGTAAACTCCCCTTATTTTAAAATGAACGAAACTGGTTGACAGCTTCAGTTGCGCGTACTGCGATCGCGTTTGGGTACTTCACACTAGACATATGCCTATTCAAAGCGCTACATATTCGCGCTTCAACCGACATGTTCCGCGACAACGGGACCACTGTCGTCTATCGCATGATAGAAGACACCCGGTACCCAGTAACCGAATAAATTTAAATCAGTGTCAGCAGTAGTAGCAGTAGCAGTAGCAGTAACAACGTGTTTACAAAGTGCATGATTTGAGTGTAAGCCAAGAAGAACAGTAAGTGTACGTTAGATGTTGGCTGTGGGAGACAGACTGAGAGTAGCGACCATTATATGCGATTAGTGTGTATTACGGAATGTTGTCACTGTACCTAGTAATGTTTGCTCTAAGTATATTGCAAAAATAAAGTACACTGACACCTCAGGTTATCTATTCTTCTTGTTTTACGTTCAAAGCTTATAGTTCGTAACCAAACCGCTATAACAATTGTTGAGTCTGATGTAGTTTATCTACTCCCTGCGTATTCATTTGTACAACAACCCAATAAGGAAAGCCGATAGGGTAAAATAAATCGAACGAGGTATTCCTGACTTCTTTGTGATCTTTGACGGGGGATTACTGGCGGATTTGGGTACATTAAAGTTGAAAGAGTTAGCATTGGGATGATGTATGGGTGAATACGATCCTCCAAAGGCTGCAGATTAAAGATGCAGTACTTTTAAGTACAGCGTATTTCATGATTTAATTTGAAATACTGTAAGAGTGATATCATTTAGATACTAATACTAAAAAAGTAGCATGAAAGACCACCTACTACCATGGATGAGACTTCGCTGACATGTGACGGTACAATGGCCTGCATGGAAACATCATTTTTCTTTCATGGCTTTTAGTACGTGATATCGATGTTCACCCTATCAACGGCAGGAAGGTGCGAATTATAGGAATGGTCTATTATTTGAATTAGAGTATTGCATTGTGGGATATCACCTGGTTTGAACAAACAAACAAACAAACAAACAAACAAACAAACCATGTTTCCGGATCAAGACAACATGTTGCGCTTTTAGGATGTGTTTCACAATCATACAAGTGACATGGACTGGCAATGTGGTTGAATACAGGTACGTTCAAAAAGAACTTTACCCAATTTGAAAGGTTAATTCCTCGGAGTTTAGAGCAGCTATTCTCAGAAATGTCACATATTCTAAATATAATCTTTCTAGTGTCGGAAAAACAGAGAAAAAGAAGCCAAAGGCGCCTCTGACGTAAAAATACTGCCATTTGTTAATTTAGCTTATTTTTCTCTCATGTTTTCACCACATATTCTTAGAAAGATACATATTTAAAGTATGTAATAATATTGAGATAAGCTGCTCTAAACTCCAAGAAATTAAGCTTTCAAAAAAATAGTAAAGTTCTTTTTGGACCACCCTGTACATATCGCTCATAATGGTCAATTTTAATCTCATTGCCATTGTATGTATCAAAAAACATTTTTTATTTCATCCCTTGGAAGATTTGTTTGCACATGAAATGATGAAATATTGATTGCTGATTGCTTTGACTCAGTGTTTGCAGCTTACGCATTCGAACACAAAACATGAAAAAGCAGCTGAAAAACGGTCAGCTTTTAACCTTACTTACAGCTAAAGAGTTATGTTATCATGGGCTACAATCTGTTTATTGTTCAACCCTTTTATTATACTGCAAATGCAAATGTTTAGCAAAACTTGTTCTCTAGAGAAATATATTCAAATGCAATGAATGAAATTTCCGATTACTTTATGGCCATATCTCATAATCATTTTCATCTATTATTATACTTAGAGGCCTTCATTCAAATACAGCAGGATTAAATTTAAAATGCCAAAGAGCCTTTACTTGATTGCATCACTATTTACTGTCAAAATCGACCTTTATGTTGCGTATTTAAGGTAAAGAGTGAAAGCAAACAGCCCTTTTGATAGATATTTAATAGATCCCGCCAAAATCTTTTCAAATATTTTTGATGTAGTTGGTCAAAATTCAAGAAAATTAAAAAAAAATTGTTTTTGTTACGTTGACCAAAAAACCGTTTTTTATTTTCTCCAAAAATGAGCACTTTGGCCAAATTTGACCTCATAGATGAATTTATCAAGTCTTTGCCATTCTATTATATACTTTTATATACTTTAGACCAACAATCTAGCAGTAAGAGGCCCGAAAGTTTCCATTATTCCAGGGTTAAGACCACCCTTAATTTCATATGTAGATACATCCTAAGAAGTGCAGGACCTAATGAGCGGAAATTGCAATTTTATTTTATTTGTTTGAGGCCAGAGAACCAGGTGTTGCTTTTCACATACATTCCCAAGGTAATTTTTAAAAAGACTCTTAAAAACGAGTTTTCGGTTGACGTCACCTTACGGGAGGCATTGGCAATGATAGTGATGAATGTGGCATTGAACACACCTACTCGTAATCGGTGCAGTTGGATGGTTTGAATTAGATTTTGAGCTTATGGTTTTCAATCATGTGATTACATATACAAAGGTCAAATTTTGGTTTGGCTTATAGTTTTCAATCATGTGGAAAATGGCGTTATATAAATCAACGGAATAAAGTTTTAGTTACGTAAGGTTTGTTCAACTGAGTTTACTACAGGATATAGCTAAGTGTTAACAGGAAGAAAAGGTTTGATTCATTATTGATAGAATTATACAATCTTGTAAAGTGATTTTGCTGAAATAGCGCTCCGATAAAGTTTCCATTATACATGTACATTTATGTGTTTTGTTTTGTGCAAGGCAAACGAGTCACTACAGGGTGTATCAAAATGATTGGTACCTATCAATATCCACTGAGTATGGACAGGAATGTCACATCAAAATGTAGCATCCGCCTTTTTTTCTTCTAAATTTGTGTTTATGACAAGGTCATTAATCAATAAACTGTAGTCATTTCAAATGACCTAATCTAATGTTGATTTTGGAATGAGCAGGCATTTCATTAATAGACATCAAACCTGATGGATACAAATAATACACCCTGTAGTTAGATGAACACCATCCAGTAACCAAGCCAACTACTCGCAAATGTAGGGAGCGTTCCAATAAATGTTTTTACCAACAAAACATATTCTTGTCATCCTTTTTGGAAGTTACGTGTCCAATTAATAAACATTAATTACTAAAGAACTATCCACCAATTCTATGTAATAAGTATATATGATTACAAACAACCTTAGAAAGAATGTGCATATTACGTTATTGTATTCAATTTGGAATCAAATACATATGTATATTCCCCAGATTTAGGTCAATGTGCTGTAAGAGATTAACCTATACTCAATGGAAATGGGATCCTCAGAGAATACGGAAATACAACTTCTAGAATAATGGCATTCATAAGTCCATCTTCTCTTTCGCCGTACCTCCGAGGAACTGAAAATATGAATTATCACCCTACATTTGAACATTGACATTTGCAACTATAGCGAATTGTTTCAGATGCATTTGGCCACTCAGTATTATAAGTGCATCTTATTTATGTGTGCCAACCAAGAGGAAAATCAAATAATAAAGGTGGCATTTATACTGCTTTAATTTAATCCAAATACTTGGAAATTTGAAGTAATCCACTCGCATTTAGAGTTGTTCGAAGCCATATATAAAGCAAATTTGTTTGACGTTACGTTTGGAATATATTTCATTTGATCAAAACTAAAGTAGCAGTTAGTGTTTATATAATCTACTATGAGGACACATGGGAAAAATATTTCCACGTCAACCTTTTCCGAAATATATTATACAGTTACACTAGTACCCTACTTGTCTCACGATTGTAGCGTAGTAAAAACAAAGACAACTTCCTTCTTAGAATCGGGATACCTCTAACATAATATTAACAAAAATACAGATTTGAAATTATCACGCCCGTAATACCAGTGCAGTGGTTCTTGAGCTAGCGTTCATTTTCATTTGTGGAGAAATGCAAATTCACCACTAGATGGCATAACCAAAAAATAGAGCGATGAGAAAACCAAGGACGAACAAATTCGACTGAGTTTACTTCAGGATATGTGTTAACAGGACGAAAAGGTTTGATTCATTATTGATAGAATTATACAATCTAGTAAAGTGATTTTACTTTATACATTATTTATGTACATAAATGTGTTTTGTATTGTGTAAGGCAAACGAGTTACTAGTTAGATGAACACTATCCAGGCCAACTATATCGCCAATGCAGGGAGCGTTACAATACCTGTGTTTATCAACAAAACATATTATTGTCATCGTTTTTGTAAACTTATATTTGGGAGGTTAAATATTACGTGCCTAATTCTAAAACGTTAATGTAAATTACTAAAGCACTATCCACCAATTCTCTATACATATACATGATTACAAGCAAACTATAGAAAGAATGTGCATTATTACGTGATTGTATTGAATTTGAAATTTGGAATCAAATACATATGTATATATTCCCCAGATTTAGGTCAATGTGCTGTAAGAGATTAACCTATACTCAATGGAAATGGGATCCTCAGAGAATACGGAAATACAACTTCTAGAATAATGGCATTCATAAGTCCATCTTCTCTTTCGCCGTACCTCCAAGGAACTAAAAATATGAATTATCACCCTACATTTGAACATTGACATTTGCAACTATAGCGAATTGTTTCAGATGCATTTGGTCACTCAGTATTATAAGTGTATCATATTTATATGCCTATGCCAACCGAGAGGAAAAAAGGAAGCAATGTAATAATAATAATAATAATAATAATAATAATAATAATAATAATAATAATAATAATAATAATAAGGCAAAAAATTTTTTTTTTATAATCCATGTCTTCAAATGAAAAAAAACACCTTTTTTTTGCTGCAAATTGGAATGGAAATTTACAGTGGGTCTCTCCGACACAAAAAGAAATCATATTTCTTCATATTCAAGAATATTTATGATCCCCTTTCAACCTGCAGATTAAAAAAGTATTAAAAATGTGTGATGTTTTCTCCAGTAGTTTTTTACTAAGCTCGTTTGTTGTGTGATGTGTAAATGTTTACTCCAGTAGTGTTTTATATTTTTATATTATTTTTTGCGATTTTTTTCCGTGTTTTTTTTTCAAAAGTGAAAAAAAAATCTAAATGCGCAAAAAAGCCGTCAAAAACGAAATGCGCGCGCTACAGGAAACAAACTTGTTTTTTTGGCCTAATAATAATAATAATAATAATAATAACAATAATAATTATTTTATTTAATCAAAATACTTGTAAATTACAGTAATCCACAAGGATTTAGAGCGTTTCGGGGCAATATATGCTGCAAATTTGCGTTGTTCTTCATGCGACTTTATGTTTGCAAAATATTTCATTTTGTCAAAACAACCCACCGATGAATTAAGTAGCAGTTAGTGTTTTTATGAACAACTCTGAGGACACAAGGGAGAGTACAGATATCAACCTTAACATCAACCGAAATATATTATACTAATACACTACTTGTCTCGTGATTATAGCTTAGTAAAACATCTTAGTCTTAACAAAAAACAGATTTGACATTATCACACCCGTAACAAATTAAATTTCATTGAAACTAGTACAAAGAAGATAATAATCGGTTCAACGGTTCTTCCGCTCGTAAGTTAGCATTCGTTTTCATTTGTGGAGAAATAACAACTTCACCACTAAACGCCATAACAAAAACGTTAGAGTGCTGAGAAAGGCAAGGACTGAAAAACAAACACATTTATGGCGAAACACATGGGAGTTTGGTCCAAATTTAAGTCCCCAAGTCATCTCAATACACCCGATGAAGCGCGTAAAATCGTGTCACTGCATTTTCTAATAGCATAATAGAAGCACCAATCTTCAGTTACCAGGGTATCATCTAAGTAGCCTGATTGGGCTACGCCTGCGGTAATTTCATCCTTAAAATGATACATTCTCTTGCCCTAAGTTGTAATAGAAGTCAGTCGTATTATGCGTATTTAGTGTTTTGATTTTGATATCGATAGATTTTGTCCCAATGAAATCAATTTTAAACATGATTAAAGTTAGGTTTATCATTGTCGTCATAGGATGCCACCTTGTTGGCGTAAAATCTGGTAACATAACAACATCAATCCAATCACATCATTTTTGCACGTGTTTTCGATGTGGAACAGGTATTACGGGGAAACAAATTAGAGAGATGGATCCATGCTTGCATACCTCTGTCGTATTGGGAACATCTTTGCCGAGATAATACGCTGAAATGTTTGACCCATTAAAACAGCCTTTACAACCTTCCATGAACTATTTTTCTTTCATTCATTTGTCTAATGCTTTTACTGTAGAATAAGTGAAAATAAAATGGATAGGGTGGATTCTGCATGTCAATGATACCGTTGTTGTCTTCAATATCAGTGGATAACGTACGTATTTTGAAAATCTTGAGTCAGAACACAATTCAATTGAGTGATTGCAAACGTGCTTATAATTAGTTCAGTAGTATTTGAGATGGCTGTCTAAATAACAGGTTTCCCAGAGCCTACAGAAATGTTATTTCAAAATGACATTGCCCGGTTTATATCACAAGACTAACTCAAATGACATGACAAAGTGCTAACTGGTTATTTTTGCTAAACCATTTCTCACAAAGCACCAAGATGTTTTCTAAGATTAGTTTTTTGCTTATAGACATCAGTTCTACCACTCTAACCAATCGGCAATTTCGCATATTTTTAAATTGACGTCACACGATCACATAACGAACGAATAAATAATCCTGTCAACTCTTGCCAGATGCCAGTGCACAGTGGCGCGGGCCAAATCTTTCTTTTAACGTTACAATAGTTGTGTAACGTGAATTCTATTTGATTAGGAGGCCCCACGATGAGCCCTTTATTTACACCACTATTGCGAAAACGGGTACAAGATACGCCGATATCTATAAAATGTTTTATCCCACTCTACTGTCGAGTTCCAAATATGATGGTAGATTCTTCCGATTGGAGCTTTCAAATTCGATTGACAGCACTAATGTGGAACGCGAAATAAAGAACGAATACCGCTTTGTTATTGAACATGTTCAACAAGCTGACTTAGAAAACATTTGAGCTTTACAACTAGGCCGATAAACGAGAAACGAAGCGCCGTTAGCACGCTTCAAGCCCCAATTCACAGTAGGGTTATTGGAGCTCAAACAAATCCTGTGTTGAGCTGGAACACTGTTTAGTGTTTATGGTATTACCAATGGCGTTAGACTATAGCTACGTGACAATATGCCCGTCCTATATTTTTCAATTACTGTTAACAAATAACTTCACATTTGCCCCACAAAATCATATGCCATGTATAGGTATCAATCTTGCAATTGCATGCAAATTATGCTTCACATTTTCACAAAAGATCAATCACTACAACTCAATATCTAATCTTCAATTATATAGGACAAAAACTGTTGCCGTCATCAAGAGCAGAAAATACCGCTGATTATTGAGTGAAGGGAATTCAACGAGCGTGGAACACCTGCTAAGCCCTTATTCCGGACATGAAATGTGGGCCATCTTTTGACCAGACGTAATTGATCGCTGCACCTCATACAAGTCTATGTTATTGGTTAAACACGGGCTATTCAAGTTAATTAACAGACTTCAACCATCTTGTCAGAACAAGAAAGATGTACCTCCAAAAAAACTGCAATAGCTACTATGTGTACTATTATAACGTATCTTCTCTGGTATCATAGACAAACTTCTATTGAAAGAGCGTTACTCCGCCAATTCGAAATTCTTCAAGTTCGACACAATAATCTCCTCTTGTGCTAACCAACAACGAAGACTGGATTACTTACTGGGTTAAGGTTCACTATGGACCACAATGGCCTCATTCCAATGGCAGAGTTCAATAACCTCTATTAAACAACCATAGTGCAAAATTTGACCTCAAGTTGCAGAGCATGAGTTTTTGTACTCAATTTTGCAAAGGTCATTCAATGAATGTACAAATGTATTGGGGTTAAAGAACTGTGCCTTGGTAGATGAGCATGTTGTGGATCCTAGTGATTAGGATAGCAGGGTTAATGTTAATTTTGGGGTTTACCGCATTGAACAAGTGAGTGTCGAACAACGAAGGGTGGTGGGGGGGGGGGGGTGGGGGGGGGAGGGTGTTGCCATTCATACGAATAACTAGCCCCCACTAAAGTGTGGAGAACGGTTTAATCCCGGTCCCCGCACTCCGTGCATCCGCGGGTATTCATGCTCGTCGAACATTTCGCGAAATAAGGGGTGGTTTCAGATGAAGAAACGCGATTCGCGAAACACACAAAAAAGAGGTGGTTTTTCAAACCACATGTTCGCGAAATTGAAAAAAAAAAGGTATTTTCGTCGAGCAGCCTACGCGTTTCTGTCAGAAAATGGTATATTAGAAATATCGTTTGCGTTTTAGCGAAAATAGGAGTATTGTCGAAGGGTAAATAATTCTGGAAATCGCTAAAAAAAGGGGTGTTTTTCCCCTAAAAACTTCGCGAAATGAGATGCAAAAGGGGGTGTTTTTAAAGTTCACCGACAAGCATGAATACCCGCGGATGCACGGAGTGCGGGGACCGGGGGTTTAATATACAATCCATTGCGGCGCTTAGCAGGGTGTACTAAAAGCGCTCAAGCACGCCACCAAATGACTCTTTTTATTGTGGGACCACCCTATGCGCAAATGCTTTTTTTGTCAGCATTTACACGAGTTCACGGTAAATGTATTGTGATACAGGGCGGGTGTAGAGCAGTAACTTACATTTGAATTTAGTATTCAAAAAACAAAAACACGTATCATTCTATATTTACTGTGTCAAGGGAAATGGTTTCAGGACGTATGTGGCTGGTGAGCTTTGTGTATGCGTAACCTTTTTGTTTCTGCTTCCAAAAAAGGATCATGACAATTCTTACCAAATTTTCAGAAGATTAGCTTGGTCAAGGAATTGCCCAATAAAATAATAAATACGTATAGCTATAATGAAAGACAGAGATAAATAGACTAAATCGCGTCTGACGTCAGGGCAAAGGCGCGCCGTGATTGGTAGTTGACCTGCGCAGAACGGCATTTTCCGTCTAGTTGTCAGAATTTTAAACGCAAACTTTTTATCTCTGTCTTTCATTATAACATCGTGAAATAAATGCCTGCGGGTAAGAGTAACGTATTTATACACAAGGCAGCTATAATTCTGCTAAACAATTGCGTCTTTTAGCAATCACTTAGGGATTCAATCATGTTTCACCGTTGTTCATCACCGTTTAACAATGATGCGACCGCGTCGCCTGCGTGGTTTACTTCGCGAGGGCAGCTTTAGCTGCCCGAGCGAAGTAAACCACGCAACGCGCCGGACGCGAGTTGTTAAACGGTGATGAACAACGGTGAAACATGATTGAATCCTTTCAACAACGAAAAGAAGCTAAAGATCGTATAATTCACGATTATTTCACGAGGAAATGTCAGTTAATCATTGTCACTAAGCCTTACAAAACTACAGAATAAAACGGCAAAATGTAGCCGCTATCTGAAAATACTGAATTCAACTTGTAAGCTTGCATACGCACAAATGTTCCAGGCATGACGAATTTTACGCGCTCTCGCGTAACGCGTAGTCTCGCTCGCGTTCGCGTATACGCTACAGTAAAAGTGTGGATTCATCACGGATTAACAACGGTTGGCTCCTGTACAAAGATATAGGAGGAGTTGTTGAAATAACGAATCTATTGCCACATGTAATTCACATCTGTACTAGGCACGAAATCTGTTCTTGCTTATTTGGTGTCTACCAACCATACGCCCATAGGATTAATGTATCACTTGCTGCAATGTGATACACCGAACTCAGGTTGATGAATTTGGAGAACGCGTTTGTCTAAATATATGATATTCCTCCAGAACCCCTTATTAGGTCTACTCATGTAAATAAGAATTGTTGTACTGTTTTCCAGAAAATTATAAAAGAAAGATTCTGAAATTCTATATAAATAATATTTCTAATTTTTTGTCGTTCAAATAACTCCACCCGTCAATTTGACATTTTCACAAAGTGGGTCAGCCTTGTAATTCATCACCCAGTTTTCATTGCACTTTGCTCTATAAAAAAACCCCTTTAAACTTCCAATTAATCCAAGGATAAAAATAACGTAGACTTGCGTCAGTGAGATATTATATATTAATCACGGACTACGCACTTAAGGTGTCCAACCCATATTACCGGTATTCACCCATAAGGCCCCTTAAAGTTGTATTTACTTGTGGACATCTGCAGAGTGTGTGATACAATTTAGCTTCTGCTAATATGCGTCTGGGATCTTAAACATGCTCGTGTATCAAGAACAAAGTGCTTTAACCCCAATATGTTTGTTTATTCCCTCAAATGACTTTGGAATACGTTGGGTACAAGAGCTCGTACTCCAAAACTTGAGGTAAATTCTTGAATTAAGGTAATTGAATGGATGTGCTTGAACTTTGTCACAAGATATTGTGCTATTTTGGTTCATAGTGTAACGGTATAATAAGCCTTCGGACAATCCTTATCTTACATGTTAAAACAGGCATGTTGATCATGTCTGTTCATCTAAATTACATGACGATTTTTTTAAAGTAAGATCTTCCTGCCGTGTAATATCTACTGTTTAATTTGTGTTTCAGTCAGGTTTAAAATGAAGTGATAATAGTATAAGCAGCCAAGTTAGCTCAATCGATAAGGCGTTCGACTATGATGCGAGAGGTTGCGGGTTCGAACCCTGGCGGTGGTTTAGAACGCACTGGAAAATTGAGTTCGCTTGTAATGCACCTAGACAAGTAACTTACTGCTAATTGTGAAAGTTGTGGAATGTCTAGTGTGAGCGCTTCTAAGCAGCAAAGTTAAAATGGTTTATGGAATGATGTGGGTCGTAATGTGTGCTGAGGTTTGTGGGTCAACGTTTAAGCGTTGTGCCTGTGTGTCGCGCATTATAAATCATTGAACAAAGGGCGGGATGTCCTAAGAATTGTCCTGAAAAGTAAGTCTGTAATCCTGGTAATGTAAGACAGTCACAATTACTACATATCAATCCTTTGTGGCTTGGGACATTGTACAAAGAGATTTATTATTCGATGGTAATGTTTTCTATTATGAAAAGAGACACTAGTTTACATTGTAAATTGCCTTACCGGTCTGTCTGATTTGCGATGCAACGGGAAGTGAATTGGACGGATGTCGGCAATGCAAATTTGCGGTAGAGGCCAAAATATACATGGTGAGTAAAAACACACAAGACTTAAATATCCCCTTTTATAACTGATGATAGAGTGAGGTTTCCATTGTGAACATATTTCTTTTTAAATTTGTACAAAACCATTTTATTTGATAAAAGTAACTTCTCCTCTACATGTGTATAACGTCGGTTGGATGCATGGTGTTTATGTTGCTGACCATTAGCGCCAATCCGGCTTAAAATGTGGGAGGGGGGGGGACAACCGGCCAAAATTGTTAAAAAGTGGCTGAAAAGAACAAAAAAATGGGTCCACCCTGTCCCCTCGGAATTGACGCCCATGTTGCTGACCATGGTGTTTTGAATTGAGTTATGACGGGAATAATAACTAGTATGCGTATGTTTATCCTAACTCTTATTTTGCATTCCACATTGTCAGAATACTATGCCATTTGACGTGAAATATATATATTTTGTGTAACTGTAAAGGGTTGTTTGATTGAGTTGTCATTTTTATGTCAAGTTCTCATTTTCCCGCTATCAGCCTTAGTTATTCGCACAAATCTAACCAGCATTAGATGTCTCTTTTTGGGTAAGTCTTTTTGATCCATTTCTTTTCCTCGGAGACATGATAGCAGTTTTTTTCCACGTGGGTAAGTTTTCTGTTCTACCAATTGATCGTATACATGACTCAGTGATCAAAAGAGACTATCATCATTATCATCATCGTGATGTTAAACTTACGTTGTCGTCGATGTGTAAATACATCGGATAGCTTCCAGTATTTATCTTGATCAGATATTTATCTAAAGTCAAAGTTATGGTGCGTTCATGCATCAAGTCTGGCAAAAACCAATTAAGCTCAATTATACGTTTGATTAAGAAGCAAATTGAGGCAGTAATAGCTCAAGAAGTTTGTAAACTTTTTATAAATTTTTAAATTGTTTTAGTCTATACAAATAAACTTTGTTGATTACCATTCTATAAAAATACAACATCTTAGTCATTATTAATTAGTTTAGGGGCTTTTATATTAATAGGGTAGCTAGCAAACCTTATAGGCATTTTGTCGAGCCAGCTAATGGAACTATTATGACTACATAGTAACTCTATTGAGCCTTAATCTAGTTTACCTAATTGCCCGGTTAATGTTTCACATCTTCTTAATCACGATTCCGATGACATAGTAAGATGACTCAAAATAGTCTATGCATCATTCATCGTCAATCAGCAGTCCATATAACCTACCAGACAATACTTGACATTAAAAATAAATGACATAATGGCTCTTCGAGTCGATGTCGCGTGCTCCATATACCCATATAAATTTTAAAAAGAATAAATATGAGCGAATAATGGGGAAAACACATATGAACAGATGCAGAAAGGCGAACTTTCATTGCAAAAAATATGTATAATAAGTATTGATACGTTATACCATACCTGTTTAACAGTTCTTTAAATGTTGTTGTTTTTATTTCTCCACCTTTTTCGTAATTGACCACTTCGTTGCCGTTGGCGGCGTTTGGCTCTGCTAACTCCAATTAGGTCGGCGTTAGCAAAGCGGAAAACTGAAAGCGAGACTAACGAAGTAAATTATCTTTGGCCTCGCTTTCAGTTTTCTGCTACGCTAACGCCGGTCTAATTGGAGATAGCAGAGCCAAACGCCACCAACGGCAACAAAGTGGTCAATTACGAAAAAAGGTGGACGCGAACGCTGGAACCGGGGTGGGAGTATTGTGTGTTTATCTGGTCACAACGTTTGGCTGCAACAACCTTGTGATACGTTACCAGGCCCCGGGACGTTACCCCACTAGAACGCAAAGTTATCGCATTTGTGAAAACTTTGGCATATCCGAATTCCATCGAATACAATCCAAAGTTCTGATTCTAAAGTGCAGAGGTTTATTTAGCAGGTAGACAGTATGGACGAAGTAGTGGACTCCAAGCTACTACACGATTGAAATTCATTTTTCACCTTATTAATAAGTTCTAATAAAGTTAGCATGTCGATAAGGCTCGAGTTGGTTTCATCATCAAGTTAAAATTTAAAATTATATAAAATATAATCAGAAATTTGAAATTAACATCTTGAAAGCTGCGAGGTAAAAACTGAATGCATAATTCAAACGTTGATAAACGGCGATTTTTTGGCTAATGTACTTAACGGCACAATACTTTATAATGCTCCTACTCATTGGTCATTCACAAATCGCTTTTTACGTGCGATGTTAATTATGAATCACTTCTATGGCTGCTATATGCTGGCTTCTCCTACGGAGAGGTGGAAAGCTTGTTACTAATCTGTTGACAAAGCTGGCAAGAAATTTGATAATAATCAAATTTGTCAAATTGTAATAGTAAAAGAAAAACAGAACACTAACTCACACCTGTAATTTGCCCTTAGGGATAGGCAGATGAAATGAGGGGGATTTAGTGACCGCTAGTATGACGAACGCTGTATTAAAGCAGAATATGACGTTTGAGAGTCTCTGGGCAGAAATTTCTTTGTTAAATTTTCAGCCAAAATGTTTACGCTTTCGACATTTATAAAGTCAATCGAATTATAAAATTTGTTCTGTTAGCTTCGGATTTTACATGAATCGTATTATATACATGCATTCTAATATGTGTAATTTCTTTACGTCTTGAAATAACATTAAAAAAATTGTTTTGCTGACAAATTTAACGAGAGCATGGAAACAAACAAAACGGCGTTACTTGAAAAATGTATACAAGGGAGTGACACAACATCTCTGAATAAATATAATTTGTTCCAATGACCAATGTTTGTTATGAATGAAGGTATCATATTTCTTTCATTTTACGTAACTGTTACAATGAAATCTGATTGTATAACTATAATCGATCAATGTTTTTCTTGATTCGAGACCTCTAAGCTCTACTACTAGACAAGCCTTTACCATCCGAAAACCATTATACACCAAACAGCGCCGCCTGTTGGTGAGGGGATAGATTTTGATTGTGAAAATGTCTGGTAAATTTGATTTCTACAGGGGAAAACAAAACGATTGGGCGCAGTTAGAAAGTTTCTGGTCTAGAGTAGACAAATACCCCTTAACCTCTACGTCACCCCATACAGCCAACACTAAGTATAAAATTTAAAACATAGCTTAACCATTTACAAGATAGAATGGAACATAAATTTGGTCGTATTTATAATAGCAGCTGATTTTCCTTTCTAACTCGAGATTGAAACATTAAGATTTACATAATGAAACAGACTTTTGGGCAGAAACTAAATTAGACTTGAAATAGCATTTTCCCCCCTTAACTTCTTTTCTAACAACTACAACAGTGATACTCCAAAAACAATAGAGGAAGAAAGGTGATCGGACATTGCCACTCGGGTTAACTACATTAGTAAAGATTAAATGGTGCAAAACCTTATAGGAATGTCGCTTTGATGAAACCTTTATATATTACTTGTACTATTTAGAGAATAAAAGTATTGATTTAGCACTGGCCTTTAGCACATGTGGCCTCATATTCCGATGGCAAATATTTGAAAATTGTTGATGGGGCAAGAAGGCTCAAGGGCGAATGTGAACCAGGATGTACCGTACAAACATCCCGGTGTTGTTATTATATGAGGCCAAAATATCTGTATTTATGGGCCATTGTATTGCAATGCCGCTGACTGAATCAATGGAAACTAAACACCTCAAAAGAAATAAGTCCCCCTCTGAACATGTCGTCATAACATCGTAAGGTTTCGTTTTGTACCAACAAAACTAACTTTGAAATAATTATATGACTGTTTACTAAGTGCTGTGAAAATGAGAGATTTCCATGACTTCAGGGCTGAATGAGCCTAAATTGAAGACAAAAAGTGCCCTTTCCAAAAGTCACAAAGTAGGCCTATGCTTGTTAACTGCAAGGCGTATTGGGACAAGGAATGGAACTGACCATCTCTGATCTTACAACTCACTGTGCTGAACTCTGCACCAAGGGGATTTGCATGGCTGAAGGATCAAGAATCGATACACATTACAGTAAATGTTCACTTGGTGAGGATTTTAAACTGCACTCAAACACATGGGGTTTTCCAAAAGGGCAGTTTTTGCCTTCAATTTAGGCTCATTCAGCCCTGAAGTCATGGAAATCTCTCATTTCACACAGCACTTAGTAAACAGTCATATAATTATTTCAAAGTTAGTTTTGTTGGTACAAAATGAAACCTTACGATGTTATGACGACATGTTCAGAGGGGGACTTATTTCTTTTGAGGTGTTTATCATAGTTTGAGTGATGTCACATTATTGCAAATGCACAGTATTGCGAACATCACAACTAAACTATTCAAACAATCAAAGGATCGAACTTATTTATAGGTATTTATTAAAAACAGCGCATTTTATGTAAATGAGATGAGTGTCATTTTATTTAATTTGTTAATCAACAGAACACTTGATCTAACGACTACTGAAGTCTAATGACATTTTAGTCAGCTCTATGAGAGGCAGAAAAGAAAGAATGCAAATCATAATTGTCAGTTTCAGATTATTTAAATTTCGTGAGTAGTGCAGTTTTTTTTATTTGTCATTCATATAAAACCTTGTAACCTAGGCTTGGACGTACATACTGTATTTGTAAAACAATGTAAGTGCGGATATTGTTCTATACTATATGTAAATGTGAGGACAATAAAAATGTGAGGACATCAAAATTTCCATGGTTTTCAAGGTAACTGTTCTTTCTTGCACTGTGGGGCCATTCTGTATTGGAACTCACTTGGAGTGTTTAGTCGTCGTATGGGAGCCTCCGGCCTCGGGCCTACCGGACCTGCGGCCTTGATATTTTTGATGATACTAGGCCCGCCTTATAAGCCGAACAAAAGTTAGTCTCCGCCATTCCGTTAGATCTCAACATCTTGTACTTCAAATTACATGATCTAATTTTGTTAGTCATGCTTCAAAAAGGAAGTAAACCGCTATCTAGGCGCGAACCCGTCAGCTTTACCATGATAATAACAGCAACTAATTCCTTTAAAAAAATAACACTCTGAGAAGAAGTGGGCAAATCTAAAGCAAGGTCACGACTTCTGATACCTCTTATTAATAATATATATTTACACACTAATAATGCTGACTTCCTGGGCTGATTTACGAGGACTTAAGTATATTGGATTTATTACTATTTGATAAATACAAGTATCGTTTGTATGGTAGACCAATTTAAATACAATTAAACTTGACATTTCTTTTGCAATAACGTTTTAATTGTCCAACGGGATGATGATATAATGGAATTATCATTTATTATTAGTTTTGAATTCAATATGTTTGTACAGTGATATTTGATAACGTATCTTATTATTTTTGTGTTTATATTAATATTGATAAAACTAGTCGGTTGGATTTACACAAGTACTAGACGAATAGGAAACGACAATTATAGAACGCTTTTATACATGATACATGATAACGAACTCTGGTGCAGTGACATACTGACAAACACAAGAAGGGAAGCAAACCACGGTTCTTTGATGTGATCATTTATTAATTTTTCTAACACAACATTATTATAATGTTCAATTCTAGACCTGAATAATACCAACAGCTATCACACTAATAAACTGTATATACACATATATTTTGTATTTTTAACATAGATTTTCGGCTTTATATCAAATTATTCACCTTTTTCTGCTTTTTGTGGTAATTTTAATTCTACAAGCTGTAACTTTGTGTGCAAATTGAGGGCGCTATTTACATATATTTTAAATTTAAATTAACCAAATAATATAAGTTATACTTTACATTTCATGATAAAAGTTTTTTGAAAATTCCCTTGTCATTTGTTAGTCTGTTTGGTGATGTTCTAATACCCTTTTACAAGTCTCTACCCCTTGTAAAGATGCAAACAAGATTTTAGATAAATCGCGCCATCATTGTTCAATTTTTCTTAAAAATGACTCAGTTTTACATGCCATCAAACAACCGTGAAACCTATTCGCCGTAGTGATGTTACCATAGCAATAGATGACTACAATTTTTGAATGTATTGCCATGCACTATAAGTAGAGTGCACTAATTATAGATCGAATACAATACTGCTCTTTTCAAAGACACTAAGTTTTACGCCCGAGATATGTTTCGTTTAGAAAGTGGTTTAGAAACCACACCGGAAGGGTAGGTACTATCCTACGGGGCATTGTTACGCACATATTGTCTTCTCATATCAAAACCTCGGGAGCAATACAACTCAAACATATTGTTTTGTTTTATTGATAGGCTTCAATGTGAGAAAATAACGAACTTTTTGTCTGAGCACAATCTGATTATCACATGTCTTTCCGGTGCATTAGACGCAAAAAAGAAGAAACAATACTTTGACGCTTACTTGACCTGACAAAAAGGTTGAAAGTAAGGGCGCCCTCTTCTGTAAAAATCTTCTAATTTTGGTAAGTAAATGAAACAGTAAAGTGGAAAATGCATGTGTTCTTACGAATCAAATTGAAACATGCAATTATCCATTTGCGACTTACCAGAATGAAGTCCAAAAAGAAAAAAAAAAAACACTTTTTTCAGTTTGTGACTTTACTTGCCTTAAGATCCTAAATAAAAGCTACTAAAACAAATGATCAGGACGAGGACACGTCGTTCCTAGTACTCAAACAAAGAAACAGTCCTTGCCCGTGTCAATGACATTACCAAACAACACGATGCAATCTTTGACGGTGAAATGTTTGAAACTCAATACACGTTTTTATAAATGTATATATAGCTTGTGTTTAGGTTAAAAGGTGAACATCGTGTAATCCCTTAAGGATTCAATCGATTCCTTCGGTCAGTGAACTAAATAAAATCGATTTTGGCTTAAAATCATAAACTGTCCATGACAATCTGTAAACGATTTTGATACTTATAATTATGTGAATAATGAGTAGCATGCGATTCTTCGTTCATTCCTTTTATAATAATTGTCACCACCATTACCCTGATACTTATCCTATATGTGTACATCCATATCAAAACGATGAATAATGTGCCTCATTTCATGCTAGCTAGAATAAATATCAGGCTCATTTCAAGTGGAGGTCACTTCAAATCATCCCCAAGTGACATGGTTATAGAATGTCCTCTGTATTAATTATAAGTCATGTGACGTGGGATGATATAAAGTGACCCCCACTGGAAATGAGTCTGGTATTTATTCCCAGTTACTATGTGAAATGAGACACATGGAGCAGCCAACAAGTGCATCCTTTTGATATGGATGTACACATATATGGATTTCAACTGGAATAGACAAAAACCGTTTGCTTGAGAATCGTCAAACAAATAAACAAATTATCTGTCAAATATTCAATTTTTATATGGGTTATGCTTTAGATATAACACCCACAATATTTCCTTTATTCATACCACGTTTTCTGTCAGCACTAAAAAACCCTTTGAACTTTCAAAGAATACGTTCTTTACAATATGTTTTTAAGGTACTATTGCAGCACGGATGCTTGTCATGTAATAGCATACTTCAGCTCACTCAATATTTTCCTCAACAGCTTCCAATTTTAATTCCTGGCCGGTCGTGAGAAAAGTAGTTGCGGCGGCATTAGGGACCGATCGTTATTTACGGCAGGGGGGGGAATGGGTGTTTTGGCAAAAATATCGACAAAAATTTCGCGTTCCCCCTCGCGTCCGCTCAAAATTTTCGTGTTCCCCTTGTTTTCCCAATTTTCTCCATTTAAAATTTAACAATCCCCCTCCTGGTTCAACTAAAATTTCAGGTTCCCCCCTCAAGACCACAAAAAAATTTCGTGTTCCCCCCCTGCCGTAAATAACGATCGCTCCCTTATTCCGTGCCCCCGACAATTATTCTGTCCATTCAATTTAGTCTCTGAAGCAGAAACGTAAATCTAATCGTTTTTGATTTCTGAGTATAGAAGACAATTTCTCGATGTGTTAAGCAAAGCTGTAATTTCTTGCCGTAAACGTATAAAGTGATTTAACAAATTGGATCGCAAATGCTCCTCCATATTATGCAAATACGTAATGCCTGACAATTAGTACAGGGTGTCCCAGAATGATCTTTACCGGATAACTTGAATTATTTTAGCTATGAATATTGGTCATATTGATTGTAGCTCTAACTTTCACATATATTTAGAATTCTTAAGAATTTTCAGAGTATTACAGAGTATTTTGTAAAAATGGTTGACTCCAAGTTTGACCGAAACGATCTGTGTAGAAAATCTATAAAACCACTGACCATGTTTAGCACAATCTTAGAAATCTATCAAATAACTGGCCATGTTTAGCACAGTCTTATTTTAAAAGGTTATGCAAGTATTTTCGTGGACAACTCCAACCTTGGACACCCTGTATTTTTTGTTTGTTCCCGTTGCGTCTATATAATATACTCAAGGTCAAACACCCCTTGCACACTGCATAATTGATCCAATTAAAAATGTACATGTGATTATTTAAATTTATCTCCAGAATTTAATAATCGATGGGAATTTGGGAGCAACGTAACACACTGGTTAACATGGACCTTAAAAGGTCTTTGCCTTTGGTGCTAGAGGTCCCGGGTTCAATTTCCCACAAAAATAATGTATACAGATGGGAGAACAAGCCCTTAAACATGGACCATTTGTATTATTATCATATTTGCACAGTTCTATAGAGTTATAATAAGCACTACTTCCAGGGTGTACTGGTCACGGCACTGGCTCCAGGGCTATTCTGCATGCATATAAATGTCTTGATCTTTACAATTCGGTCGCTTTTTTTTGCCATTTTGTCCTTTTTAAAGTATAATTCTCTAGCACTGCTTGAGAAGTTGAGACACAATCGAACCCCATTGTACAAAACAAAAATGTACACATTCTGGTCGATCGATCAGAGAATGTATATCTTTCTCCCGAGCGTTGCTGGTCAAAATGTTATATCTTTAATGGACACATGAAACCTTTTGAGGTTTTTGAGCTCAATAATGTTGACACAACGAACAAGAAAGAATGTTTTACTATCATTTGCCAATAATTTCAGAATCGGACGGGACCTTCGCATCTACAACCAATTCTTTAAACAATATGCTACCATTGTACCTTGATGTAAAAGTCCAAGGACGAAGCATTACATAATAAACAGGAAATCAATGAGCATCTATTTCAAAAACACTAGTTTTCGTTCAACGTATAGAGAAATCAAATTACTCTCAAAGATTCGAAATGATAACTCGCCCCAGGGGCTTTCATTCATTTGAAGAAATTGCAGTGTCATGAAGCATACCATGTTCTGAATCTTATCAGGCGAAATATTATTGTCAGCGGCGATATAACTGTGATCGTCGGACATGCAATTCAATTATAGATGAGTAGTGGTGAGAAAGAAGGCTATAATAAAATGTAACGTTTGTGCGAGTCCATCAAGAAAGTGTGATATTTCACTTTGATGTTTTAAATTGGATATGAAAAACCAGAAAGATGGATGATGCTGCCTATTATTATGGGTGTCATGGCTACAGTAGCTCTAGAATTACAGTTGCTTTCGTCAACAAGCTTCACGATCGCAACAGTTAGAATAACAATCCTGGAAAAGTGATCAACACCCCAATCATAATCATAATCATAATTATAATCTATTTCCAAAAACTAACCCTTAACGATGTTAATAGCAATTCGGGAATGGTGTCAGGGTAGTTATTCATGTCTTTTACCAAGCCCTGTCGCATATTTTAAATGTAGAAAACGCCAATATTAAATACCAAATGCAACAGGTTTCATAATGGCGATGCTTTTTCTTAAAACCCTTTCCACCTCTTCTGTATAAATGTCTTGATCTTTACAAACTTGGTCGCTTTTTTTGGCACTTTCCCCCTTTTAAAGTATAATTCTATAGCATCGCCTGAGAAGTTGAGACACAATCGAACCCCATTGTACAAAAATGTAAACATTCTGGGTTAAAAGGGCTATCGATCAGAGAATGTATATCTTTCTCCCCAAGCGTTACTGGTCAAAATGCTATATCTTCAATGGACACATGAAACCTTTTTGAGGTTTTCGAGCTCAATAATGTTTAAAACATTAAAGACGCCAGGAAATCAATGAGCATCTATTTCAAAAACACGAGTTTTCCTTCAACGTATAGAGAAATCAAATTACTCTCAAAGATTCGAAATGATAACTCGCCCCCAGGGGTTTTCATTCATTTGAAGAAATTGCAGTTTCATGAAGCATTCCATGTTCTGAATCTTATCAGGCGAAATATTATTTGTCAGCGGTGATATAACTGTGATCGTCGGACATGCAATTCAATTATAGATGAGTAGTGGTGAGAAAGAAGGCTATAATAAAATGTAACGTTTGTGCGAGTCCATCAAGAAAGTGTGATATTTCACTTTGATGTTTTAAATTGGATATAAAAAACCAGAAAGATGGATGATGCTGCATATTATTATGGGTGTCATGGCTACAGTAGCTCTAGAATTACAGTTGCTTTCGTCAATGAGCTTCACGATCGCAACAGTTAGAATAACAATCCTGAAAAAGTGAGCAACACCCAAATCATAATCATAATCATAATCAAAATCTATTTCCAAAAACTAACCCTTAACCATGTTAATAGCAATTCGGGAATGGTGTCAGGGTAGTTATTCATGTCTTTTACCCTGCCCTGTCGCATGTTTTAAATGTAGAAAATGCTAATATTAAATGGTCATGTTTTTTATACTGGGACCCTAAAAAAGGTGGTGCTGTCACATTTTGCCAAATCATTTTGTCTACTTATTCCTATATTTTTGCCAAAATTCATCATGAACATGGTGAAAATGGTTTTGGTCTTATTTTGAAGATAAATTATTAATCTAATGAATTAATAACAAATACAATTAAACAAATGTATTAATTAATTACAACAGCTTAATTAGGTTAATTAGTCAGGGGTGGTGCCGGAAGTGGAGGAGCCGGAAGCGGAGGAGCTCTGTGTAATTCCAATGGGAAGTTGATGTTCATTAATAAAATTTATGCACTTTGTTGCCTAGTAGAAGTAAAAATGCATTTGCATAATGTTAATCTTATTTTTAACTTTCTATAACAATAATTGCCTAGTTAATCTTAATAAACTTAGTAATTAAGGATTTAACAAGCTTTTAATTAATGCAGTGGAATGTGGGTCATACAATACAATGGGCTTTAATTTTGCATGCAATGCATGCATATGAAATAAATTTCAATATTGTTTTATGTTTGAAATATAAAATAAATCTTCTCACAGGAGATTATTACAGTCAAAGGATTTAATCTGATGATATATTGATCTCTGGTTTATTGTTAAATAGTTTATTGATATGCTAATTGTGCATGTATATGCCTACATGTACATGTACCTTTGTTACTAATTATTCACTCCCTCATTTCAAATATATAGTTCTGGTTTCTCTATTATTCAGAGACCAAAAATCAAGGGATTAAAATGTGGAGATGAACTGGTATGCAATCATAACACTATTGTGCTGGGAGGACACAAGAGGGTATATATAATCAAAAGTATAAAGGCCTACGTATATAATAGCCTATTGTGCTAACATTTTCATTATCGATATCTATCAACGCGGACGACTTTTGATGCTCTCTGCCGTAGATGGCACACTTCCATGACACCATAAAATGACACCCAAGTTATGCATAGACATCATGTGCATATATTGAGGGGTGGGGGTGGGGGTGTTTTGTTTATTTGTCTGAAATATAAACGATGCATGATGATGTAGATGATTTGATTATGAATTAGATTATTCCCCGGAAAGCACAACCCATACCTCTTACCTATGTTCCCTCCGCCACCTATATATAACCTCCTCCTCCCCCTCCCCACACTCGATATCGACTCTTCCCTATTATTCCACTCCACTCTTGAGCCCCCTCTCCCCTCCTTCCCTTCCCACTTCCAATGCTCTCTCCCTCTGTTTCTCTTTCTCCCTTACCCTTACCCCCTCCCCCCTCACACACACACACACACATACCCTCTTTCCATGGCGATCTCTTCTATCTCTCTCTCTCTCTATTCTCCAATAAATAAATTGAATAAAAGTTAGTTTAAACCAGCTTTCTATGATATTGATCTTCCGTCATGCGACATGCACATAAATAGAGTTGTGTATAATAGTGTTTATAACACTGAAGTCATAATCTGTCAAGTGCCTATTGTAATGTCTGTGGAAATATTTCGATGGTCTATATATTTTCACAGTGAAATCAGCTTAGGCTAATTCGTAGTCTCAAGTCAATGCTTTCAAACTAAATCAATGCTTTCAAATGTAGACTGCTTTGTTCGACTTCTCTGCTCGTGAATATTGCACTGCGAAATTTAAACATTTCTTTTGTATACTTAGAGTAGGTATCTTCAAATCAAATAATTTTACGATCCACACCACTTATAAGAAACTGAAACCAAAACCGAAACTGACTGACACAAATGTTCGGTTTTAAACAAAAGGTAGAAACAATGAGTTCGATATCTTATGACTCAAGTGGTTAGGCAGGACAATAGGAAACCACGTGACCAAAACCAAAACCAAAACTAAAACTATATATTTGAAATGAGGCACTGTATATTGATTTTTGGAACACCCTATATAGGAATTGGATATTTATATTTGATATTATAGCAATTCTGTAAACTATTTTGAATATATTTTCCAAATTTAATGGCACTTAGGGAAATTTTACATAAATTAAAAAATTTAATTTACAACTTTTTTCACACCCTGTATAACACAATGGGTTTAACAAATATAGTGCAAACTATATATTTAATGAAAGGTATAACTGTGTACATTCCAAATATCAAGTTCATTTTCCAATTTAATATACTATGTAGAAATATTGGAGTGGTAAAGAAAGTACATTTTTTCGGTATTTTTCAATGGAATCACCCTGTATATTTTTTGGTACACCCTGTATATCCACTCAAACTTTACAGATTTGCAATCATGACAATATATGCTTTCTAAAAATGTATACTTTTACTAGTTTGGGTGAAAACTTTTTGAAATATAATCAGAAATACAAAATAGGAGTTGATTTTTGACAAATTGCAAGATGTGACACAATTGGGTCCCACCTCAAAAAACATGACCAAATACCAAATGCAACAGGTTTCTTAATGGCGATGCTTTTTCTTAAAACCCTTTCCACTTCTTCTGTATAAATGGCCTGATCTTTACAAACTTTGTCGCTTTTTTTTGGCACTTTCCCCCTTTTAAAGTATAATTCTATAGCATCGCCTGAGAAGTTGAGCTCAATCGAACCCCATTGTACAAAAATGTAAACATTCTGGGTTAAACGGGCTATCGATCAGAGAATGTATATCTTTCTCCCCGAGCGTTACTGGTCAAAATGCAATATCTTCAATGGACACATGAAACCTTTTGAGTTTTTTGAGCTCAATAATGTTGACACAACGAACAACAAAGAATATTTTACTATCATTTGCCAATAATTTCAAAATCGGATGGGACTTTTGCATCTACAACCAATTCTTAAAACAATATGCTACTATTGTACCTTGATGCAAAAGTCCAAGGACGAAGCATTACATAAAACAACAGGAAATCAATGAGTATCTATTTCAAAAACACGAGTTTTCGTTCAACGTATAGAGAAATCAAATTACTCTCAAAGATTCGAAATGATAACTCGCCCCAGGGGCTTTCATTCATTTGAAGAAATTGCAGTGTCATGAAGCATTCCATGTTCTGAATCTTATCAGGCGAAATATTATTGTCAGCGGCGATATAACTGTGATCGTCGGACATGCAATTCAATTATAGATGAGTAGTGGTGAGAAAGAAGGCTATAATAAAATGTAACGTTTGTGCGAGTCCATCAAGAAAGTGTGATATTTCACTTTGATGTTTTAAATTGGATATGAATAACCAGGAAGATGGATGATGTCGCCTATTATTATGGGTGTCATGGCTACTGTGGCTCCAGATTTACACTTGCTTTCGTCAATTAGCTTCACGATCGCAACAGTGAGAATTGAGTTAATATGACGTATCAACATATATAGAATCTACGCTATAGGAGATAATGGATTGAAGTATTACATAACCGACATTTTTATGGTAGCAATTTGATGACCAACTTTGAGCCGTCATTTAAGCAAACAAGGGTACTGACTTCAAGGGTATGTATATAGAATACTTCATCATATCAATTTTGTTTCGCTTTATCTTTCTTTATTTTCTTACTATCACAATTGTTGGGCTATTCCATTTAATATCCACACTACCCCGGGACACTACCCTGTGAAAAATTTAGCTAAAGTTGTCTACAGACGGAGTATGAGTTTTGTATACAATAGACAATTGGGTAACTTCCATTTGAAATACTCACTCCAGTTGTGGAAGATAATAGGAAAAGCCATAATACATGGGGAGTATGGGCTTCAAAATTATTAACCCTGACAAATTACATTTGAAAAACATACTCCCTCTGTGGAAGATAATTCCAAAATCTTTCACAGGGGTAATGTGGATTTCAACTGGAATAGCCCAAACACAACTGTAACATACGATTGAAACTCACACCAAAGAATTCCATTGTTCTAATGCAACAAACTTTGAAATCAAATAATTCCACAAATGTAATAGATTCTTTGTACATTATCAAGTCTTACAGCAAATGCAATATAATCTTTGTACATTACCAAGTGTTATAAACAATCGATGTGAAGATTCATGGGAGTTGACACCGCAGACTAGGATAATTGATAACAAACAATCACAATATGCTAATTCTGTAACAGTCTTGTTGTACAGACATATCACTATTCATGTAAGGTGTAGAATACGGTTCCAAAATAATGTAACATTGGATTTAGTACACAATTTACAAATTGAGTTTGGTTATCATGGTTACTAAAATAATTGAGGCCAAACATGTCTTGTACTGGATCGGTTGTTCTTGAGAAAATTCTTGTAAAAATCCGAAAGTTTATACAACATTTTAGAAATGTGAAGAGCATTAAAGGGAGCAAGGTAAACACAATTTGGAATGTGGTTTGATTAGCTTCCCCGCAAATTGGATTGTTTGTGAATATGTCTACCATACACTGGATAATGTTACAATTGGTTAAAACCGTCATGAATAATTGAATTGCCAACTCAAGCGTTGTTTGTGCTTTACTTCAAACAAAACAATTCCATTAAATTTGTAACTCGTCTATCATGCCTACAAACATTATCCATCATTTGTATACTATACTGAGTGCGGACCTGATCCCTTTACCTCAATTTGAATTATTTCTTTACTTTGAAACACATCGATAAGAGAACTTGCTCGAGTGCTCTTTTTTCTTTTTGGAAGCGCACCAGAGGATGATTTAAGCACTTCCCATCAAGTCTTGCGGTTAGCACAGCTGTGTGAGTGAACATGACACCACTGCCCGCCCACTGCATACACACGTGCATGGTTAAATTTGAACTTGGACAGATATATTTACAATAAAAACACCTTCAAAAAGTTGGTCGATTTCACATTTTATGTTATCTACAGAAGGTGTGAATTATCCTTCATGCATACATCACTTTAGATCTGAAATCGACCAAGTAATGACGACACACGGGCAATTCTAAAACAACATCTTTTGCACAGAGTTCAATGGGATTTGAAAAGTAAAGTGGCAGTTGAAACTCTAGTGATAACACTTTTACAGTGCATGATGGGGCTTCCTTAAATCATCCTCTGGAAGCGCACCGTAGCATCGATTTGGGTAACTTTGTATCGTATGTACATCAATAATGCATTCGTGTGTGTTTCAAAGCTTGACCTTTAGCTGATACTTTTTAGCCAAGTTGGCGTTATCGTCTAAGAGTGGTTTTAATGCAGCACCTGGGGATGGTCAAGTCTACTGGTCAGTTCGTGTTGATCATGTTTTTTATGTGCTGGATCTGAAAGCTAAATTGAAAGTTCTAACACGTTTTTAAAGGCTAACATGGTATTATGTTCACGTAAGCCTTCGGGGTTAGCCTAGCATCAAGACATGGATCATGATGGAGTTTTGCCTGCACGAATTCACCTTAAACCCCATTAAAAGCTATTAAACCAAGATAACACTCATTGAAAACAGCTCAACTATGTTAAATCAGATCTTCTCTGGTTAAATTCACACTACTACACATGTTTCTGTGTTTTACCTGTGCGATATTGCAATGAGCTGGTATTATAGTTTCAGTTGGGTGAACGATTATAAAGCAAACGCAAGGTAACAATACTGTGTCGGCCTTTGTTTCCGAAATGAGACAATAGTCTGCATATTGTTAACCAGCATTCTTGAAAATGAGAAACATAATGGTTGTAGACTTAACACGGTTTGGAAATAATTTCTTCATTTTTTTTGGTGTTATCTGTCGTTTACATATCCTTCCTAAAACACCAAAGTGCGGCGAATATTTCCAAACTCCTAAATTAGCTAAAAATTTAGGACATGTTAACAACTATATTTTCTAGAATTTCAGAGAGTACTTTAAATATTGGCCGGTTATTTTTCACACAGTGACGTTAACTAGGCAATGCCCTAATACCTATAACATACACTAAAACACCAAAGATTGCGAATATTTCCAAACACCAAAAATTAGCTAAAAATTTGGGACATGTTACAAAACTATATTTTCTAGAATTTCAGAGAATACTTTAAATATTGGCCGGAGCGACACAGTGACGTTAACTAGGCAATGTCCATATACCTATAACATACACTGTGTGTCATGCGTCAATGGTGAGAGTACTGTGTATTATGTATAGGAAAATGAACAGTACCGGGTCTGCAGTATGTTATACATTGAACAGAATAAAATTGTCTAATCCTTCAAATTAAGTCTTGACAATAGTCTAATTTCTAGAGCGCTAACAACATGCTTATATCATGAGTAGTAAATTTCCTTGTCCTTATTCCATACACTACATCAGTTAAAAGTCGGCGGGCCTTATAGCATCGCGGATTAATATCTATATCTTATTTTGAGATTCGTCTTGTGATATCTTGCCAAAAGCATAATAAATTATCCATTCAAGTCGGATACGTTGTTTAACCAGTACAGTACAATAGAGACCAGACGGGTCAACTATGACGCTTTTAACATGGGTCTAATTTTCGGCGTAGTGATAAATGCCTAACAATTCCCGCCGATCACGAGCTGATCAAACTGTAGTCATCGTTATCATGTAATGAAATACTAATTCCATGCTAATTTAGGGAATCACTCTGTGAAAATTGCTAGACAACCATTTAAAGAATACTTTGAGAATTTGAGGGTCAAGGGTCAATGTCTGACTGTACCAAGTAACATATTCTTCAATGCTGTTACCTTATGGCATAAAAAGTATCAGATGAAAAACAAACAAAATATGTTCAATAAATGTCAAGGTTTTCCATTAAATATGTAACATGACACGAAAAAGGTTTGTAAAAAGTTTGTATTAATTTCATCATCTCATTTCAACCCTGTATATGTTATTGTTTCGTGACATTTGATGAAAAACGGTGTCATCTTACCAAAAACTATCAATTCACTTGTTTTGCTTTGTACATTCTAGAAGGACAAACATGGATTTGACATTATAATGTCATAACAAGCTCAGATGCAGGTGGTAATACCAACGTTGCTTGAATTATTAATTTCTTGAGGTTTACTTAAAACATTGTCGCAGCTGGCACCGGTACAATTATAATGGGTCTTGTGATCACAACGCGTTCGTGCTCGAATAACATGAAACGGTAGATTGAGCATCACAAGGAATAATCATATTGAAAAATAATGTTATAGAATTAAGAGACAAACCAACAGAGCATGTGCAACACTCCAAGAAAGGTTCTTGACTGTCCTGTATGTATACCATTGTTCACCCTGATGTGGCAGTGACGTCAATACGTTGAGGCAGCTGTCTTGCGCGCAAATGTATACGGCATCTTTAAACGCGTGCGCGCGTGTGCATGCCAATACTTCAGGCGAAATCTGGTGATTGATTTGAATCTGCGCCCAATGAAATTCGCACTGACATCACTGCCATATCAGAATAAAAAAATGATAAAGAACCCTAAAAAAAAGTTCTTGAAAACCCCAAAATGGTTCTTTTTGACCTTTTCCAGGTCTAAAATGCCGTTGGCTCTTTTCAGAGTGATGAGAAAAATATAGAAGGTCTACTTGAACAGAATAATACACTTTTCACAATGAACTTCGCATTCAATATAGTAAATGCAGCATCATTGCTAGAATTGTATGTATATATAATGTGACTTACCTTTTGATTTCAATGATAGAAGTCGTCAAGGGAGGATATGAATAAAAAGAGAGAAAAGAGCAAAAATTACAATTTATACATAATGCATATTATTACCAACAACAGACAGTTCACTATAATAGCAACTTCCGTACATGTAAATTATCATTAACTGATACGGTGTCTATGGCTAATTATAGGTATGGTATAAGAACTATATACTTTGGCAGCATTAGGTGAACTTAAAATTTGCTTTATATTTACCAAAATTATATAATATTATTCCAAAAGTGGTTTAAGTTGCAATTATGCGAATGGTGGTAAAACAACATTGTTTGGCAAAGTTTTCTACAATTGTATGAGAGATAGTAAAATGGGAGGACGAGTTATTTGTGGTCGCGTTACTGGCATTACTCTGGCGGGTTTCAATTCCCCGCGGTGCCACATTGAGTTTGGTTGCCAAATATATGCTCAATAGTTTTCTCAAAAGTGGTGCTCCGGTTTTCCTCCTGCATCTAAAATCGGACCTCTTCCCATATCCCTGTCCCGTCATATCCGGATGGCAAAACTGAATTTACATTGCATTTGAGCACTAAAGTTTTGGCTTCGACCAATTGTTATAAATAAATAAATAAAAATAAATAAAACTTCATTTCTCGGCATTGTAATATACAATGCGATTGCGCGAAGTGGTGAAACTGGATTGTTTGGTAGAGTAATGTACATCCACAGCGGCATTGCGAGAAGTGGTAAAATTACATTGTTTGGTAGAGTAATATACAATGGTATTGCAAGAAGTGGTAAAACTAAGTTGTTTGGCAAAATAATATACAACGGTATTGCGAGAAATGGTAAAACTAAGTTGTTGGGCGGAGAAATATACAATGGTATTACAAGAAGTGGTAAAACTACATTGTTTGGTAGAGTAATATAAATAGTATTACTAGAAGTGGTAAAACTATATTGTTTGGCAGAGTAATATACAACAGTTTTGCAAGAAGTAGTAAACCTACATTGTTTGGCAAAATAATATACGATGGTATTGCAAGAAGTGGTAAAACTACATTGTTTGGTAGAGTAATATATAATGGTATTGCAAGAAGTGGTAAAACTACGTTGTTTGGTGGAGTAATATACGAAGGGGTAAAACTGCATTGTTTGATAGAATTATATACAATGATAAAGTTGATAACTGTATTTAACGAAATTAATAATTGTTATCTATTGACAATAGTATTGCAAACCAGCGTAACATCGCTAAAAGATGAAAGAACAGTAATAAAGATAGTGTCAGTGCACACAGGTAGACCGTTAGATGTTAAAGGTCTTTGCCCACTGTTTGCCTAACATGTAACAAAACACATAAAACTGCCATGGGTGATGGATGTCATATATACGCGAGGACGACACATGACCCTAAATAGGTCAGTCCGTTAAGCCCTTGAAATCTCACAATATCAATTCTCTTGATTACATTCTCCCACTGTTTCGAATCATTAACCCCTTTAATGCGTGGTCAAGATGTTTTGAAAGTTGTATTTCCAACATCAAGGAGCAATTCAGTCAGCTACCACATTTTCAATTGTATTTAATGAGTACTTATTATAAAGTCATTTGGTAGATAAATGAAAGAGACAGTTCTATTGAAAATATTGTTAAGAGGTTGTGAAGTTCACATATATTTAACTCTCTCCACGCGGGTGTCGACTGCAGACGAAAAGTTTAAAAAATTCAAAATTTCAAAAATTTCAGAATTGTAAATTTTCATTACCATATTTGAAATCAACATGAAAAATGCATTAAAATGAGTACAAACAAGCCTAGTATTGGTCCAGTGGTTCTTTAGATAGCTCTTGCTATTTTGAGAAAATATCTCAAAACTTGGACTTTTTATGTTTAAGCTTATGGCTAGCAGGCATAGCATTAAAAGATCTAACAGGATGGGATGTCAACTCTATATGACATCTGCAAAAAAAAACAAAAAAAAAAAAAAAAAAAAAAAAAAAAAAACCGGTCGGGACCAGGGTACACGGTCGGTCGGACGTGGACAAACAAACAATTTTTTTTTTGCCTAAGAACGACTACGATGTGTCAGAACTTTTTAAGATAAGCATCACGTTGGATTTACAAGATGAAAATGAGGATATTGTCGAAGAAGATGTCACTTATGTTGTAGACAGGCTCTCTGGTGCCTCTGTGTTCAGTTCATGTGTAATTTTGTGATAGTAGTTTGCAATTAAGCCGTAAAAATGTCCAGAATTATTAGGAATTTATAGAAGTATACAAATTGCTCCATTTCAAATGCTATTTGTTAATCTTAAGATGATTTCGAATCTCCAAATTTTAACAAATTCGCTTAAGGGATCTGGAATGAACGTTTTGAGCGTTTCGACAGTATTTTTTGTGGGACATGAGAGCACATCAGACATATCAAATAATTTTCATTTTTTGAAATTGACGATATAATACAAATGTTATGACAAATTATTAAAATTTGATATTTTTCACATTTTAGATATATAACAGTCCTCGAAGTAAATTTTATAAATCTAATGATATATTCTTAAAGTGTATGTAGTTGGGAGAAAAAACCGACGATCAATTGAAAATTTTGGCCTTTCATATTGAAGATATGGATTTTTTCCCAAAAGACCCAATTTTTTTTTGTGTTTTGGGAAAAAAATCTTCAATACAAAAGGTCAAAATTTTCAATTGATCGTCGGATTTTCATCCCACCTACATACACTTTAAGTATAAATCATCATATTTATAAAGTTTACTTCAAGTACTGTTAAATATAAAAAATATAAATTTTTAATCATTTGCCATAAAATTAAGTATTACATTGCGAATTTCAAAAATCTAAATTATTTGATATCAGAAGGACATTCTTCGTATTCAGAATGCAATTCGATATGTCTGATGTGCTCTAATGTCCCACAATAAATACTGCCCAAACGTTCATACCCCTTCCCTTAAGATGATTTCGAATCTCCAAATTTTGACAAATTCGCTTAAGCTTTTTGTGGAATGTTAAAACCAAAAACCAAAACGTAACTATTTCAAATCTTAAATGTAGCCTTTATCCATTATTAGGTTAGTGGTTAAGATTTTAACACGCAAACGATTTTTTTCTGAAAATGTTACATTATCTTTATTATCATAATAAACTATATCATTATTGATATTGCTATACTTGAATAAAACATCATTTGCTTAAGTTGCTTGTGGGCAAGTAAACTAATACTTTAATAATACTTCAATGACGATCATTGACATGAACCTGACCATGACATTTTATATTGATAAGATCTCGAGATATAGAAAAACAATTGATTTAAGGGTACTACACCCTGACCTATTTTTTGCCTATTTTTGCATTTTCTCAAAAATTATAGCACATTGGTGACAAGTAAGATATGTATATTATAGGGGCAAGGACTACAACTACTTTACTGAAAATTCAGCAACTCAAAGTTAGTAGTTATTGATTTATTGATCAAATATTGGTTTTCCCTCATTTTTTTTTTTATTTTTACAACTGTTGTCTGTGCTGAAATAAAATTTCCAGTGCAGTAGTTGTAGTCCTTGCCCCTATTATGTACATATCTTGCTTGTCCCCAATGTGTTATAATTTTTAAGAAAAATGCAAAAATAGGCACAAATTTGGGCAGGGGTGTAGTACCCCCTTAAAGGAAGAATAATCAATTACGCATAATTGCTCGTACTATACTGTGCCAAAACAGTATCCTTATGCTTCGAAAAATAATCACAATTTCAAAACTGAACCATATTGGGGTAAATTTGTTTTTGTAATAGATGCACTAGATGCAGATGTAACAGATCTAATCCTGGACATTATGACACCACATTGAATTCCAATGTGGCCTCAAGAATGATAGTTACAATTAAATAAACAAAGGTCCAGTTTTAAAAGTGACAAACTGGCTTATATAAAGGCGCAAAAAGATTCCAACAAGCGCGACAAAGAGACAATACAGTTTCTTCAATGAAACTTTATTTAAAGCAGTTTTTATTTCAGTTTTTACTTCTCTGTACTTTTCATAACTTTCATTTTATTTGTCAGCTCTTTTATTTCAGTTTTCTTTTGTTCCTTTTCTTTTAAATTAAAGGCACGCACAAATTAGCCATTTACCACTCTCAAAACAGATGTCTAGTTCGTGGAGTTTTGAATAGGCCAGTTTGTCACTTTTAAAACTGGATCTTCGTCTAATCAAATGCTTGTAACTTTGCTTCTTGAATTTTGAATTCAATGGGGTGTCATAATGTGCCGGATTAGATAGTGCATCTATTAAAAAACAAATTTACACCAATATGTTTCATTTTGAAATTGTGATTATTTTTTCAAGTGTAAGGATACTTTTTGTGGCGCAGTATATAATAGATATGCTGCCTGACAGATGGAATGGAACAGACGAAGACAATGGAAATATGCTAAGTGAAAACTTGAATATATTTATCTTTATTGTCACGTTAAAGTTCCTTTTAGGAAGCATGACCTAGCGGTGTTTGCACTCGAATATTGAGACAAAGAAAGCTGACACACAAAAGGAGTAGTATGGGTTATATGTAAGGAGATCACAAGGATTGATATATGGGGTGTTATTTTCGCCACATGTGCAAGATTTCTCTCGCGAGGGGGAAAACGTCCAAAACATTTGTTTGGATATATTGTTTGTCTTATCCCAAAAGCCGCAAGACCTATGAAAATATAAATGTGATTAATGGCTTCCTTGAACCCTTTCTATAAGATCAATGTATTAATATTAAGTACACTGCAGTTTTTAGTTAAATGACTAAAACTAGAACAATGGCTCATGTCATACCACTCGCCTTAAAAGTGCAATAATCGTAAGTAAAATAGAAGCGCGTTGATTGTCAATTTATATTATTGTTTATGCTGCAAAGAGACGCCATTAAAGTAAAATTGACAAAAATGAAATAATCGCGTAAATCTATTAGCAAAAAGCTTGACAGTTAAAAGCTTAATACCCCTTTATTGATCTACGGTAGGTTTCATGATTTTATCAAGGTGTTAGCACTATGTCACCACTAGGTTTGTAAATTCATTATCATGAAATATTTTGTCATTTGCAGCAGCGTTAATACCGCCATATTGCCAGATTTTTATCTCTTACTTCCTGACTTATGAAGTACGCCAAGATAAAACTGTTGATGACAAAAATAAAATTTAGTAGCACACCATCTTCAAGGTTGAAATCGATGTGCTTTTCCGGGAAATAAATAAACACCCCAAAAGCGGGTACATTTTCAATAAATTCCAGATGCCAATGTTGCTAAAAAAGATTGGAAATGCAATAAAATTTATAGAAAATCACGGAATAAGCCTTTCAAATTTAGGATTTTCGATTGTGATCTATTTTCTGGAATAGTCCCTTAAGGTTAGCAACTATTTTAAACTGTTGCGATTTGGTGATTCACAGCATCTTGCGAATGGTAGTGAGCTTTGGCAAAAATTGCATTGATCATTTCACACCGAGTGTGTAGAAGAATTCAAATGTCACAGATATACTTTTGTATAGGTCCTGTAGTTCTTGAGTTATGTAATGAGGGCTGAAACAATGACACTTTTGTACATAACTCATTCATAACAATAAACCAAGCAAGTTTTCGAAGTATATGATTTGTAGAATGAACTTGTGCAAAACATCAAAGTGTTATTTATCAATAACAAAAAATATTGATTTAGGTAAAGGAAAATGTGGCTGCTTCGACCAACAATACCTAGTCTACCCTTAAGAAGTGTTCTTTGAATCTACTTTGAAGCTCATTTCTTGTTTGTAAGGACAGTTCGGTGTATACCTATTACGAACAGATAATCCTCTACATAAAGCTTTACCGAAAATGACATTATAATCATTGCCTAAGTCTAAAGAAGGCATTTCAATGGTACACAATATGACCAATAATATCTATAATACTTTTCTCTCCTCATATAGATCTTCAGGTTCTTTTCCATCTTTAATAACCCTTACCGCGTGCATGCTACGCGACCGCTCCATATCATAAACCTTTAACAAAATAAAGAAAAAATTTTATGTTTTATTTTTACAGGCAATTCATATAAGTGATAACAAAATTAAGCCACGGGATGGTTTGGTAGTACTTGATAATGACTTTCAAATTTAAGAATGTACACCGAATTGATTCACTTTATACAAAAGTGTGTATATCTACATTTGCGTTGCGGCGCCAGGCATTTCTCTTATCGTCTCCTCCCACGATGATAGCAAAAGATTTTGTTTTGATTAAAAATAAAGAGTAAGTTTTCCAATAAGGTTGTTAACCCGCTGTACAGTCCTGATGCTGATGCCGTTTGATCTGATACATGCTGTTACCCCCGCATAATTACGTAACCGCAAGTTATGCGGTGATTGCAAGTGCTTGAACATCTACATGTATTTTACACTAAAAAATAAGGGTATCATTTACGCAATATTTAGGTTTTTGATTGGCATAACCAGTGCGCTTCGACTATATTTATAAATACATATTTTAAAAATACGCACGTGACCCATGGGCACTACATACCAAGACCACCAAGCGTATCCAAATCTTCATGCCATTGAAAAGGATAGGAACTTCTTAGATTAAGTATTAATTGAATAGCAAAACTATTACACATGAGGGGATTTCAAATTTGTCATATGTTATCAAAAAACAAAATTTTGAAAGTATTTGCCGACGGAAAAAATGTTTATCGACGGAAACGTTTACAATATAATCACAAAGCTGAACAAAATAGAAAATTTTGCTGCACAGTAGTCTCGTGTTTACCGCTTTTGCGTTCAAATGTACAAGAAGACCACCCGCTATGTAGAAGGTCACTTCGAGACTTACTGCCTACAAGCTGTTAAGGCAGCGCGGAGGTGGTCACTTGCGTATTTATAAATACGTACTCATAAATATAGTCGAAGCGTACTGATAACATCACGCTAGGATACTTTCGGCGAATAACTATAACGCTTAATGCATTACAGTTTTAAGTTTCTCTTATTTTGGACAAACAAGAATAAACCGTCTCAATACACCCAAAAACATACAAGTGAACGGTTCATTATATTATGTAGAGTGGGTTAAATTTCTAATGCAATACCTCACACAGAATATAAGTTGTTTACATTCTATTCAAATTGACAATGCTAATGAGTTCTTGTACGTTTGAAACAAGAGTCCAAATGATATTCGAAGGTTACTATCATCACGTTCTGTAGGTTGTTTTAATAACATGAAAGAACATCATTACTTAAGGGTACACGATTTTCATTATCAAAATCAATATATTATTGGAAAATTACACTTTGATGTTTTGCAGAAGTTCATTCTACAGATCATATACTTGATTTATTGTTGTTAATGAGTTGTGTACATTTTACAAAAGTGTTGTTGTTTCAGCCCTCTTTAGAACATAACTCAAGAACCACAGAGCCTACAAAAGTATATAATTATGTGATATTTGAATTCTTCTCCACACTCGCTATGAAATGATCAATGCAAATTTTGCCAAACGCTCTCTACCATTTGCAAGATGCTGTGAACTACCAAATCGCAACAGTTTAAAATAGTTGCTAACCTTAAACTAAACAATAATGCCCTCCCCATGTAAATACAAAGGATCTGCTTTGCTTATCGTAAGCGAATACTGCCTTTTTATCTGAGGAGCAGAATAATTTATCATGAGAAACCAGGTGTCATCTCAATTGATATAAAGCGTGTTGACTCTCATTAAAGTGGTTCCTTGTTATGCAAATGAGACATTCTACGCTCCGTAGCTTTTACACTGAGATTTCGGAGCTTGCTCTTTGTCAAGTTTTAAGCCTTACCCTATTTCACGTGGCTCAAAGCCGTTACTACACAGGTGAATGAGCATGAAAAGAGTCTATCGCACGACTATTTGGTGCGGAATAAATATCACATTAATGTACTCAGAAAATGTAATGAATATATTTGCTCCCCAAATCAAAGTGTAGTATCTGCTATGTTATTTAGTTGTAGATACAGTATTTTGACTTCGTGTGTAGACTGATGAAGCACTATGTCTCCCATGTAAGAACACAGTATCTGTTCTGTAACATGTCTGTAGATACAACATTTTGACTTTGTGCGCAAACTGATTCAAAAACACCTGTATGCCAAGTAAAAAGACAGTATATGTTTCATAACATGTATGTAGATACTGATGTTTTACTTGGAAATACAGATGTGCATCGCTAATGACAGCCAAAATGACTACTAAAACACTTCCAAGGCTACATACAGGTCAGTTTATCCAGGATGTAAAAAAAGTTTGTATCAAACATATTTACTTTAAAGAAGAAAAACAGAGTATTTTATCGCCCATCCCACGTGGGTGGGAAATGTTAACAAGTGATCGACGACATTTGCACGCCAGTAGTATTTATTTTTTCACGCACCGTCAGAAAGTTCTTACCTAAAGTACTTTCGTGTCGTCGTGATCAAATCTATAGTGCTTTAAATCCTAGGAGATAACGCTTGTTTTTCCAAAGGTCTTTGACACTTTTCTACTATAAGTCTTGGTCAATCTGCAGGACTTAATACCGTGAGCTAAAACAGTCTCGATTATCACGACAGAGTTCAATAGCCTCTGTTTATATGTAATATTGCACAGACTGATCTCAAGTGATAAAGTATGAGTTCACAACAGTATGTTAAGCGTAACAATGTACATAATGCCCATGATGAATAATATCCGGCAATGGTGTAGAATCACGTATTTCAAAATAAACATTTTTTATACATCATCTTTTGAATCGTCATTGCATACCACAGTTTATTTTGCGTTTTACAATCATAATGGTCCAACGTATTCCAATGTAAATGTATGCCAAGGAACGCAAAAGACCTGTTATCATGGTTAATATCTATACAGACCGCTGATAGGCAAGAAACTTTGTAACGGCAATCAACAACTTTTATAATCAAAAGTAAGACTTAAATTTATAAGTGAGACATTAATCATAATCATGACTTCTTAAGACAAAGAAAAAATCATTTGAAATAATTTCCATAACATTGATTCTGAATTATAACATTTACAAAATCACAGTGGCATGGAATGGCGACTGGCGGTAAAACGTGGCCGCTAATTTCTCAACGTCGGGGTGTGTCTGCGTAAAAATAATGTGTGTGTAAATCGAAAAATTAACAATACTACAGAAAAGAGGATCAGAATCCAATTTTACTTAACTTTTCGGTCAAAAGCATTTGCAAATACTTGATGCTGATGTCAAGATCGTCACTGTGCAATTAAAGTGCGCAGTGATGCGATATCATTACTGCGCACGTTGAACTGCGCAGAAGGGATGTGCGCATCGGCGTTATGTATTCAGTGGTAAAGCGCAAAAGCTTTTGTGATTTATCGAAAAAATGAATTGGATACATTTCAGGATCAAGGAGCTTACACTCGTAATATTCTTCATAAACTTTTGATAACAGAACTCATTTGACAGTAAAACTAAAAAATATTTGCTTTAAACAAATGATATCAGCACACAGAAAATCTCTAAAGATCTTGTCATGTATGTTGACACATGAAATCCCTCATGGTTCGTAAACGTTATTGTCGGATTACGGCTTCATTACGTAGTAGCCTATATCACCCATTGCCAAGCACATCATGACATATGAGCGCTTATTCTGCAAAAGAGTCATTCATACATGGGAAACATTTCCAGTATGGTAGTAGCTACGATATGCAACTACTTGCATCTCCCACGACACAGTTCGTTATACCCACTGTGTTTGGACACTCATTTGAATGGGCTGGTGAACAAACTCGTACTCCACAACCAACGTGAAGTCACATTTTGATCTATGATGAATCGTGTCATCGTGATTTGGCCGTTACCCTTTTCGTCGAAATGCAGCAAAAGGTGTACGTCTATACATATTATCCACAACATGAACAATTGTAACATAGAGTACCCGTCACTATGCAATCTCAATCAATGGAAAGAGATTAAGCGGAGACAGTGTCAAAAGTGTTTTGTGATTCAATATCAATTTCATTTTCAAAAAATATTGTGCTTGACTTTCGCTATAATTCTACCCTCAATGTGTCATCTATGCTTGGACATGTACTTTGTAAGTGTCATCGACGATATTACACAGGCTGATATTACACTTGCCAACCACTTGTGGCTTACCCGCACGCACAAGGATCCAAAACATTCTCATCTAATAGTACACAGTTCTTTAACCCCAATACATTTGTACATTCATTGAATGGCCTTTGAAACTTTGGGTACAAAAACTCATCCTTTGCAATTTGAGGTCAATTTTTGCACTGTGATTGCTTAATTGAGGTTATTGGACTATGCCATTGGGATGAGGCCATTTTGGTCCATAGTGACGGTAGTCTGCAAGCCATAACAGATTCCACGCTATAAAAATGTCAGATATGTGTATAAAATTGCCTATTATCAAATGTTCCACCCTACCTACCTTCCGAAGCGAGTGAGTTTTTGAAAGTAATGTTTTCTTTAAAGACAAGCAACCAAACATATATTGGTGACAACTGAATTTTTGAACTGTATAAACCACAAAGACTATAAAGTTTGTTCACCCTTTTTCAGTATAGAATTACTCTTGTTTTAACAAAGAAGCAGACAACTTGAAAAATACATTAAAAATGCGACTAGAATCTACTAAAAAAAAGTAGCGTGTTTAAAAAAATGATTCCAATCTTTTTTCCGTAACTGTATTACACATTATTGCCTCACATTTTCAATAAAAGAAAAAAAAATCATCTATTTTTAAAAACAAAAACTGCATTGTAATTGATGACACTGAAAAATTCCTTTTATTTTTAAGAATTAGATGAATACGTGCATAATAACTGAGAAGATGCATGCGATTCGCCAAGCTTTAACGCCTTACACTCTAAATTAGAAAGACTTAAAATTTAAATCTTAGTTGAGACTTGAACATTTTTAAGTCTTTAAGATTTATTTTACGCGGGGTTTGATTTAAATTTTCTTTGGGATCGGGAAAAAGAAAATCTATTTTAAATCTTTCGAAAGACTTAAACAGTAAACCAATCACAACGCGATGGTGCGTGCACGTGATCAAATCGAAACGTTTTCCTGGACTGCTCAGCCGCCATCTTTCTTTTGCGATTTCGTGTGGTGGCGAGCGAATGAATGAAGTGATATGGACGAATTTGTTTTACAGAATGGCATCCCAGATGCTGTAATTGCCAATATCAGTGACTATAACTTCCATGAGAAAGCTTACATTGTTGTGCACGAAGGGCAAATGTGAACATTATCTTCAATCGCCGAGGTAGTAGTCTGCGCTTCTGCTGTATAAGCTTACCTATACACATAATATAATTTATAAATGGGTAAGCTTATTTCCATGAAGGATCACACTCGGCCACTGCAGTGACACTGAAATTATCACTGGCACTGCAGACTATTGCTTGAACTTTATGAAAAAAGTAGTCCTGACTTGGTATTACTGCCGTGAATAGACGTATTGCTTGATAAGAAGTCACACATACTTGTATTTAATATTGATATTTAAATCCCCATAAAGATTTATATTATTTTGAAATAAATCCCAGATATCCTTAAAAGTTAATCTTAAAGTACTTGAATATTAAATCCAATGGACTTGCATTTTTAAATCCCCGTGGGACTGAAATTTATAAAACTTTGTAAAGACTTATTTTAATCCTATATTGATTGGTCCCTAACTACAGTCTCTGAAAGTTTTGAAAGTAAGTCTTTTGGATTTGAATTTAAATCCCTGTAATTTAGAGTGTACGAATTCCTTAGAGCCATACATGATATTACAGAGCGTTATCCGTGATGGTCAGGCGTAAACCAAATTGACCAATCAACAACTCTAGATTATCACCGAGTTTTTATGTCATTGACCTTACACGCCGCACTAGACTAACATTTGTTTTCACTGACAGGAGTGTAAAAGCTAGCCACACAATTAGGCCACGTCATTTGGGGTTTAACTTGAAAACTTCGCATTTCATTTGAAGGAATCAGACACTATGGACCTCAATGGCCTCATCTCAATGGCATAGTTCAATAACCTCAATTTAACAATTATAGTGCAAAATTTGACCTCAAGTTACAGAGTATGCGTTTTTGTCCCCAAGTTTTCAAAGGTCATTCTATGAATGCACAAATGTATTGGGGTTAAAGAACTGTGCCCTGCTGGGTGATCATGTTGTGGATCCTAGTAGGAGTAAACCAAATTGGCGAATCAGAAACTTTAGATTGCCACCGAGTTTCTTTACACGCCGCTCGCGCACTAGACTAACATTTGTTTTCACTGACGGGAGTGTAAAAGCTCGCCCGCAATTAGACCACGTCATTTGGGGATTTAATATGGACCTCAATGGCCTCATCCCAACAGCATAGGTTAATAACCTTAATTAAACAAATTTGACCTCAAGTTACAGAGTATGAGATTTTGTCCTTAAATTTTCAAAGGTCATTCAATGAATGTACAAATGTATTGGGGTTAAAGAACTGTGCCCTGATGGGTGAGCATGTTGTGGACCCTAGTGAGACGGGTATACCGTTTCCTAAGATTCAAAGGTAAATGATAGACCTTATTTTATTTTATTATATTTCAGTTCGCAATAATCTTCATTCGGATTATATAACTCTCAAATTCAAATTTAGCGATCCTAAACATTAAAAATGGCGTTCTTTTTACACTTATATATAAAATGGACAAAGCTGCAAAAAATACCAGGTTTGGTGTTAAGATCGTTAGAAGTGATACGAAAATATTAATATAAACTACTCTATCGTACATCCCAAGACAGATCTGCTAATAATAGATAGTACTTTATAAAAGTTCAAGTATATGGCGCTATGCACGTGTGTTTTCAAAGAAAACAGACGGAGTGCGTGTTTGACTCTGCCAAGGCATCTACGTGCAGGATTATGTAATGATGTTTTTAGAGCAATACTTTCAAAACAGTTTAGTTAAAGCGCGCATAAAATATTCCTTAGCTGACGTCATGTGAAGTATACTTATCTAATTCTAATTTAAAGGTACGAAAAATGTATAATAATACCACGCTGGAAACGCGTTCATTTCTGCATCGAATGCTGGTCCTCGAGCAGCGAGCGGTGTCTACTATGGTTGCCAAGAGTATGTGGTTCCCAGTAGTTTATCTCCCTATAGGTTATATAGGTACACGGTCTGTAGCACAGAATAGGTCCTCCGGGGATGCATACAGCCTCGTCCAAATACATTAACAGCAGAATTCTAAATTATTTTAGCGTATGATCTCTACTTAAAAATCGTTGTTCCTTAAAAAAGCACTCTGTCAGCACATGGCATCAAATTCATTATTTAAGCGCACACAAAACACTTGAGTCTGGTCAACGATACTTGAGATCGCAACTGAACCGTATACACTGTTTTTTCAACTGCAAATACAGTGGTGTGTTCAAGCATAAATTAACGTTTTACAAAGTTATTTTTCCACGTTGGCTATTTCGTGTAGTCTCTGACTATAATATAAGGAGTTGCCATCATATCAGGATACATATTATTATATTCTTGATCATCTTGATCCTTAAATTTGACGTTTTACAATGACATATTACACAACAAAATAGGGCAGTTAATCTAGATTTATGTACTAGAAGATAAAAACTATTAAACACGGCAATTTATATAAAGCATTGTGTTTTGCGACATTTCGAGAAAATCTTCCCGTATTCTGTATCGAACTAATAATATCAAAGGTTAACATTGTTGTTTAATGATTTATGGAATGATGTGGGGCCGTAGTGGTCAGCGACAGCCTGTAAACATGGTAAAGTGTTCCATGGCTTGTGGATCAACGTCTAGACGCTGTGCCTGTGCGTAGCGCACTATGAATCACTGCGCTTTTTTTAAAACACGGGATTCTCTACTCCATAGGACATAATAACCATCATTTCTTGTTCGTATTCCAGGCTCTTCCAGTTGAAATCCACACACCCGCTATGGATGATATGACCTTAATCTCCCAAAGATGCGGTGTAGATCTAAAATAGAGTCACCCATTCAGGTAATCCCATTTGAAATTCACCCTCTGTTAGAGATTAAGGATATGTCTTTCATAGGGGGAGTTTATAATGGATTTCAACTGGAATAGAACATTACCATTATATCAGAGCATTAGAACACCTGTTTCCAACATATTCCATGGATTAAGCTCAGAATTTATTTTAAAACTAAAACTATGATGTAGGCAATAACTACAAAATACCATGAAATGTAAATTCATGGTATATGATGTTTTATTATGTGGTCTTTTACAACCACATTCAAAATTTAAAATGAAACTCAAATTGTTAGTTTGTAATAGGAATTGAACGTGACAATACATTTAAGGTTGGTCTGAACCCTGGAATTATGGAAACTTTCGGGCCTCATAACTTCTAAATTGTTGGTCTAAAGTATATAAAAGTATACATATTTAGAATGGCAAAGACTTGATAAGTTCATCTGAGAGGTCAAATTTGGGCCAAAATGGCACTTTTGGCCAAAAATCTAAAATAATGGTTTTTGGCCCACTTCTTTTTTGTGCACCGTAACAAAAAAATACTTGGGCCAAAAGTTTTTTGAAACTAATTTTGGCACAAATTTCAAATATTTTTGGTGAAATTGGTCAAAATTCAAAAAAATGAAAAAACGGGTCCTAGATATTTTAATCTAGTTTTTTAAAAATTAGTTTCAAAAAACTTTTGGCCCAAGAATTTTTTTGTTACGGTGCACAAAAAAAAGTGGGCCAAAACCCGTTATTTTTGATTTTGGGCCAAAAGTGCCCAATTGACCTCACAGATGAACTTATCAAGTCTTTGCCATTCTAAATATGTACAATTCATTTAACGCAATCGAAAATAATTCCAGGGTTCAGACCAACCTTAACGCAATCAATTTACACAAGTCTTAGCAAATTTGGATTCTCAGCAATACACCTGCTTTTGCGGTTACATTCTTGACATTTTAAAATTACCTGTCGTTGCGTAAAACTGTATTTACACACAGTCGCTAAGCGGCGAGCGATATAATTTTAGACCAATTATGTACAGCGCTTTATTCATCTATGTAAACTGATTGGTTAAAAAATCAGTAGCTCGTCGCTTAGCGTGTGAGTTTAAGTTCAGCTTAATAGGGGACACATTCTATGAAAAATGGCTGCCTCGTGTTCTATTCAACTATTGCATATTATCATGACGATGAAGAACACAGTACATGGATTCAGTAGCTTGTACAAGCTTTCTCAATGTGATTAGTCCGAAACCTCAATAGAGAGTTTGCGATTTCTAAACGCCATGATCGGACGTCCGTCTACCTATTCAAAATCACCCGCTATCCTGTATCTAAGAGAGATCGCGTATTTAGCCAGTTTTGAAGATTTTACACGTACGAAATGAACTAGGCGACAACGTTGAAAACACGCAACATTTGTCCAGTTGACAATGTATTAAAGACAGTCAAGGACAATGAACATAAGAAGGAAAGTCTAACTATTAATATGATTCTTTTTGTTTGTAAGAAATCATTATAATAAAGCAACAGTGAGGTGTGAAAATTTTGACTTCATTCATGCTCGCGGTTCATTACAGATTGTCCATTAAAATGCGTATATACTTAATGCTATCTCTTAACCTTTAACCTTTTTTTTCGGACTAATGACCTTTCGGACTAATGGGTTCTTCTCATAAAAACTAGAGCATCTCATGAGTAAAAATGTCCTCGTATGCTAAAAGTTTGAATGTTGTATTGTGTTCAGGCTGTTACAACATGTGAAAGTAGGGGAGTAGCGAACATCTTTACTTCAAGGCCTGAGTACAAGATAAATCAATCAATCAATTTAAACTGAGCATTTTATCATAATATTCCAGAACAGAATTTTATTTACAATAATGAACCAGAAGGCAGCTTTTGTGCAATTACGATCATGTGAATCCCAATGCGTAAGAGATGTATTACATTCTGATATTTCAACAGCTGCTTAGAGGTTCGTTATGGCATAATGATCAGGTGCTCGGTGATCAAATAAGGTGAACTTAATTGATGAAGCACTATGTGAAAGATAAGATAATTGCAAAAATTGTCAAATAATATGGTACATCCATTTTCTAACATAAACAGAACTGTGTGTATGTAAGAGTGCATATGAAAGCCTCTTGGCAAACTTAAAATTGGGATTAAAATGCATGATGAATAAGAGCATACACTGTATAGTCTATGATAAGAGAAAGTGGTAAGCGGCATAATTAATACATTTTGAGAAGAAAGACTTTTGATTTCTGCTTATTGGGTTTTGAGGAGTGTAGGGGTGTGTATAATACAGAGGTGTGTGGGTGTGTTGATACTACAGGTTATTGTAGAGCTACGTTATTTGACAGATTAATTATAGACAATGATTGCGAGAAACGATAACATTTTATTTGGGAGATTAATATACAGCGGTACAGAATGAAGTGATTTAGTCCTAAACCTTCTTTGCTGGGCAGCATAATATACAATGGCTTTTTCGAGAGAGGGTAAAACTACGATGATATTGCAAGAAGTGGAAAACTACATTTTAGGTAAAGTAATATAAATGGTATTGCGAGATATGGCAAAACTATATTGTTAGGCAGACTAATAAACGCTACCACCAGTACCTGATATTAAATGGCACAATATAACTTGGAAATTAAGATAAAACATTTCATTTGATATAAAGTCGCTCAAATTGTTAACGCAAATGGTTCATGTTGCCTCAAGACATCAAATATATAAACTATTTAAGATTTACAATGCAGTCTCATGTATAGCTGAATATATCATGAACCAACCTAAAACCTATAAGCCTACATGTAACCGATGCCTTCCTCCTAGATATTGGAGCTTTCATTCATGTCTCTCACAATCTCATACATTACTCCGGATTCCTCGAGTGCCCTCGTTATACTAAATGCTCAAATAGTTTCAACTTGCAGCACGCTTTAATTTCGTATTGGATTACACTATAAAAGTCATTGTATCAAAGAAATGGAAATAGACGCGCATTTACGGAACATTAAATGTCACATTATAGTATCAACACTTAAAAAAGTTCATTGGAGACTAATTCAGAGAACTTGTAACTTTATCTATGACTCGAGAAGATGATAATTCATCAAAATATGTCAAAAAGTGGAGAACATTTCAAATGGATACAAGTAGGTACTTTTATTACTGAATGCAGGTGTTATATGCAATTTTCAGTTTCAAAAAGTACATCTTGGGTTTTAACCTTTTGAATACGAACGTAAAATGTAAAATGAAGATTACATTTTGCAAACTTCTTATATTTTACAAAAATATAAAAAGTATGAAAATGATTCTAATCAGCTAACACAAGTTTAGTCTATTGGTTCTTGGCATATGCTGCTTTTAAGTATTGTGAAGCATCTTAGCGATATCTTTATATTGTTAGGCGCAAGGCACAATGAGAATAAATCGCCTTTAAACATGTTAAATTGGATCTCCGAGGTATAGCGATATATGATATGGCTCTTAAACACGTTCAATACATGGTAATCTGCGGATTGTGTTACAACTAGCCACTGCACTTTGGTCTTACCATCTTATCTTTTCAGCAAAGCGTTTAAAGAGATATAGATTATGTTCTTCTTAACACTTAGTCTATTTCTACTCAGTTGGGCATTAAGATGTCAACACACAAAAGTGCTAGTTTCTTGGTTGGATTTCTTTACTTATACGTCTTGTCTTGCCTCTTTATAGTTGCACTATCGGGTTTTGAAAGATAGATGTACTTTTTGTCTAGATGTGAAAGACAGAGAGTTGGATTTATTGTGAGAATGCTTTTGTTTAGTATCAAACGTAAAAAGGGTCAGCTCAGAAAGGCAGCTTAAGAGCTCCTTTTGACGTCATCATATGATAGATTAGTCCTGCTTTGAAACAGGATCATTGTGGCATTATCGCAAAACTGCGTGAGGAAATAACATAATCAAGACCGCCAACACGATATTAGCTATATATTCCTGCACTTACAAAGGGATCAGATTGCTCTTTTACTCTTTTATTTTTATAAGAATCTTCAAAGATGGCTTTATCATTGTTTTAAAATTTTATTTGAATGTTAGACAGCAATTTGCTAGCGTACTCTAATCCTATTTCTCTTATATTATCACATTGAAGTAAAGCATACCAAAAACGAAAAAAAAAAAATATGAAAACAAAACAAAATATAAACATCCCTAAAATAGGTCAATACAAGTGTTGTTTCATTTATTCCGCCATTTACAATCAGCAGGTGTTTGCTACGCACATAAAAAAGAACATGCATTCCCCATTCCATGCATGATTGCAAGTACATTATTTTAAAAAGTGCCCTTTTGGACCACAATTCTATGAGTTAACGGAGGTCTAAATGAAAGGAAAAGAGGGCACGGCACGTTCACCGTTCAATTATCTTGAAATGGGTGGTCATGCTGCGTTAGTTGACATCAAGTTGTCTAATTTAAGAGGGTGCTGAACGTGCGCGTGCATGTTGCTATTTGATACTATGGCCAAGATAGCAACCCCTTATGCTATAAGATTTCTGTAAAAATTTATCGGTCCAATTTTATCTTGTATTTTTCCTTTGGAAGATAAAAGTAAGATATATGGATCACATTCAAATGTTTTGTTTTCCTTAAAACGAGGTCACATTAGTAAATTTTCAGTTTCTTTCGGATTCATGCAAATGTGGCTGATTGTGGTACAATTTCAGTGAGGACATTTTATTAAATTCGCATAAAAATATCAGTATCATCAGATTTGTTTGAAAGTGATTCGATTTGCGGAAATGCAATCCACCTTATTGGAGAAATTACCATTATTGAAACTTTTGATGGAACTTTATTTACTAAAGTGGTTATATCAAGTATGCTTACTTGAGAACTTTCAGGTACATGACACTCGTAATTCGGAGTGCTTTGATTTTTATCACACCACCAACTTGAATTCGCCAAAACAATCCCTACAAATAGGCAACTGTACAGATTCCATGCTTTGTAATAAAGTGACCGCCAGGTGAGCTTTCTATGGCTCGTACATTGCATTGCATATTGTCTATGATTTACTGCTGTAAACTACGTGGATTTCCCTAATCTACGGTTTGTCCAAAGAGTTTTGATAACAGTTTCTCAATCATGAAAAATACGTATTATTATATTTTCTACATCACTTTCGTGCTTGTAACAACACCGAGTGTATTAAATTGACGAAATCGCTCTGGCGGTGTGGATTTGTATTAATGTATTTTGCACTGGAACAGGTGCTACGACATCAGGTCATTAACATCATAACCATCAGAGTGTATGGCATAACAGTGTCTTCTTCTTTTGGATCATAATAAATGGTGTGTTTAGTTAATAAACTATGCACGAGAAGCCACTGAAAAAAACACATGAGATAACATTTTCATAAACATTGTCAAATGTTATGACTGTCGACTAGGTTTGAGGCATGATGTTAACAATAACATTAATAATACTAATTTGGGCATGTTATTGCTTGTGCAGCAGCTTGTAATTCATCTCTAA